>NC_080395.1:1534423-1839807 GCF_030265065.1 Corythoichthys intestinalis
CTTAAATCTATCTTTAAATGATGAAACAGTTTTAAAACTTACACATGTTTAAAGTAGACAGAAGGGAACTAATGCTATAACGGGAGAAATTTTAACAACTTTAACGATTGATTCACAACTTTAAATGACTTCCACACATAGCAAAGGTTACTAGCTAGTTATCGCAATACCCTTTTGTCTAGTTAAGTTGAGGGTAAAGAATTGGGCTAGGGCCAATTGTCCCCCAAACCCTTTAAGCTTCACATTGTGTGACCTGTGTTTTTTTTTTTTTTTTTTTTTTTTTTTTGAGAAAAAAATATATATATCACTAGTTACTTTGCCAAGTAACTAATTACTCTTACATTCAGGTAACTGAGTTACTAACGCAATTACTTTTTTGGAGAAGTAATTTGTAACTGTAATTAATTACTTTTTTAAAGTAAAATTAACAACACTGCATGGCACTAAATGAGTTAGTAGACAGCCGCCATCTTAAAGCAGTAGACTTTTTAGGACGGCTCTGTTGTAGAGAACCTTCCTAGCGAACCTAAGTAACTTTTTATCTAAAATACTTCTAAATCGGCAAAATCTGGACTTGAATCTATCTTTAAATGGTAAAACAGTTTTAAAACTATCATATGTCGAAAGTAGAGAGAAGGGAACAAATGCAATAATGGGAGCAATTTTAACAACTTTTTACAGCTGATTCAGGGTAAAGGGTAAATTAGGGTAAAGAATTGGGCTCGGGCCAATTGTACCAAAAACCTTCACAAAAAACTTCACATAGTGTGGCCAATTTTTTTTTTTTTTTTTTTGAGGGAAAAAAAAAAGTAATTATCACCAATTACTTTGCCAAGTAACTAATTACTCTTACATTCAGGTAATTGAGTTACTAACGCAATTACTTTTTGGGAGAAGTAATTTGTAACTATAATTAATTACTTTTTTTCAGTAAGATTAACAACACTGAACATGATTAACATTCTGTTAAAGCGATCCATGGATAGAAAGACTTGTAGTTCTTGAAAGATAAATGTTAGTACAAGTTATAGAAATTTTATATTAAAACTAGGGCTGTCAAACGATTAAAATTTTTAATCGAGTTAATTACAGCTTAAAAATTAATTAATCGTAATTAATCACAATTAATCGCAATTCAAACCATCTATAAAATATGCCATATTTTTCTGTAAATTATTGTTGGAATGGAAAGTTAAGACACAAGATGGATATATACATTCAACATATGGTACATAAGGACTATTTGTTTATTATAACAATAAATCAACAAGATGGCATTAACATTATTTTTTTTTTTTTTTAATTTTTTATTTATTTATTGATTTTTTACACATTAATGGGATAGGTACAGGCGAAACACAATAAAGATAGAGGCACATAGATGACAGTTGATGATAGATGAGGTTTCGATGCAACTCAGTGAGCCTCTCACCGAAGAGGTCATGATAAGGTAACATAGACAAGATAAAGGTACCTTCCCAGCACGATCAAGACACCAGACATTCTCATTCACAACTTAAACATCACACACACACATTAAAGGAAAAAAAAAAAAAAAAAAACAAACAAACAAAAAAAAGTGGGGAGAGTGTTGGTAGCTCAATGCTTTTCAGCTTCAATTGTTATGGAGTCTATGTGGAGTAAAAAGGGTTGCCAGATTGTGTCAAAGGTTTGCAGAGAACCCTTTAGGGAAAACCTAATTTTTTCAAGTCTAAGGTTTTGCAGGATTTCTTGAATCCATTTATTATGTGAAGGTGGGGAAGTGTGAGTCCACTTGAGGAGAATAAGCCTCCTAGCAAGTAGTGTTGTAAAAGCAATGACTTTCCTTGATGGTTTAGGCACATCGGGTGAGGGAGAGATTCCAAAAATTGCAGTTAGAGGGTCGGGATTCAGCTTGGTGCCCAGTACTTTCCCCAAAGTGTCAAACACTGTTTGCCAAAAGACAACTAGTTTCGAGCATGACCAAAACATATGTATGTAATTAGCTGGTGAAAGTTTACATCTATTACATGCATCAGATCTTCCAGGGAAAATTCTGGCCAACCTCGCATTTGTAAGGTGACTCCTGTGTAGAATTTTGCACTGTAAGAGTTGATGTCTAGAACATATTGATGAAGAGTGAACAAGATGAAGCATATTGTTCCATTGTTCATCTGAAATATTAATGTTGAGGTCGCAGTTCCAAGTTGTTCTAAGAGTGTTTAAGGAAGTTGAATTGATTTTAAAAATTAAACCATATAAAGTCGACAGTAGGCTTTTCTGTGTTGGTTGGGCTAAAAGAAAGGCATCCATCGGCATTTCAGGTGGGCGGTTTGGAAAGTGAGGAAAAAGTTTTTGAATAAAATGTCGTATTTGAAAATAACGGAATAAGTGAGAGCTTGGAAGGGTAAACCTCTTTGACAAGTCTGCGAATGAAGGGAATATGCCATCAATATAAAAATCGTCAAGAGTTTGTAGGCCCTTTTTCGACCATGACTCGAAAGCTAGGTCGGAGCACGCCGGGAGAAATAAATGATTTTGGTTAACCGGAGCTAGTCTAGATCCGGTATGCAGGCCAAACTGTTCCCTGAATTGTCTCCATATCTTTAAGGTCTCAAGGACTGTAAAATTCTGTGATGTGTCTTTAATGGGAAAAGGTAACTGTGCACAAACCACCGACCACAGTGAGAAACGTGCGGATGCTAGTTCCATACGCGCCCAGAGAGGTCGATTGTATGATACGCCCGCATTCCAATAAAGAATCTTTCTAATATTACTAGCCCAGTAGTATCGGCGGAAGTCGGGTAGAGCCAGACCTCCGAGAGATTTAGGGAGCTGAAGGGTCGATCTTTTAATCCGAGCTTGTTTACCCCCCCATAGGAAAGAGTTAATCATCTTATCAAGTGTAGTGAAAAAAGATTTGCGTACAACTAGGGGAACATGTTCGAATACATAAAGAAAACGAGGTAATATTGTCATTTTAATGAGGTTAACGCGACCCAGTAATGACAAGGGAAGTGTGGACCACTTAGTTAAATCTAATTTACAACGGTCAAGAAGAGGTTGAAAATTTTTTGAAAACAGTTCAGACGGAGATTTAGTCACAACTATGCCCAGATACTTCAGCCCGTTGTTAGTTTTCTTAAAGGGGAAGAGAGATTGAGGGAGGTTTTCGGCAAGTAAATTAAGAGGAAGGTATTCACTCTTGTGCAAGTTAACCTTATACCCCGACAATTTGCTGAACTGATCCAGAATGGCCAAAATAGGAGGGAGAGAGGAAACTGGGTTGGATACATAAAGCAATAAGTCGTCTGCATATAATGAAAGTTTGTTGGAAAGGCCAAATCGACAAATCCCTTCAAATTTCTCCTCCTCACGGAGCCAGAGGGCCAGGGGCTCAACTGCAAGAGCGAACAAAGATGGGGAGAGCGGACATCCTTGACGAGTACCGCGGGACATAGAGAATGGTTTCGAAATGAGTCCGTTAATATTAAGGCAAGCAACTGGGGATCTGTAAAGAAGCTTGATCCATGATACGAAATTCGAATTAAACCCAAATTTTCCCAGAATAAAAAACAGGTAGCCCCACTCCACCCTGTCAAAGGCTTTCTCGGCGTCTAGTGATAAAATCATTTCAGCTATTTCAGAGTTTTTGCAAGAAGCAATAACGTTAAGTAACCGCCTAGTATTATTAAAAGAATGACGGCCTGTAATGAAACCAGTTTGATCTGGGTTTATCAGTGTCGGCAAAACCTTCTGAAGTCGAGTAGTGAGTATTTTTGACAGTATTTTAAAATCGACATTGAGAAGAGAAATTGGTCTGTAACTACTACAGTGAAGAGGGTCCTTGTCTTTTTTCAACAAAAGAATCAGTGATGCCTCCATGAAAGTAGAAGGCGGGTGTTTCCTTTCGAATGCATCGTTGAAAACCCTCACTAATATGGGGGCTAGTTTGGCAGAGAAAGTTTTGAAGAACTCAGCCGTGTACCCGTCCGGCCCTGGTGATTTCGAACTTTGTAAAGAATTAATGGCAGCTTGTACCTCAGATAGCGTTACCAAGGCTCCTAGATCAGGAAAGTTATCATTATTTACTTGAGGATATGTGAAAAAGTCTAGGGGATTGGGGTCTGGTCCAATACAAGTAGGTTTATCTGAGGTGTAAAGCAATGAGTAATAATAAGAAAATGCGTCGCAAATTTCCTTAGGGTCTGATGTCACTGTTCCAGTCGGAGAAGTTATCCTGGGTATGAGTCTGGAGGCGGCTGCGGCACGGACCTGATAAGCTAATAATTTACCAGGTTTATCGCCCTGTTCGAAAAAACGTTGTCTTGTTTGTAAAAGCTGAACCTCTATCTTGCCAGTCGACATCAGATCATACTGAGATTTTAACTGTATCTTCTTTTTGTACAAGGCAGAGGAGGGATTTATCGCATAGTTGGCATCGATGTTCGAGATTTCATTTAAAAGTGTTGCCAATTTGATGGATTCAGCTTTTTTTAAGTTTGATGTAAATGAAATGACTTGACCGCGAATGTAGGCCTTGAAACAATCCCATAAAATATTACTTCCAACACCGGGTTGGTCGTTAATTTCAAAGAAGACATTTATTTGCTCTGAAAGAAAGTCCTTGAATTTTGCATCCGAAAGCAGCTGTGTGTTAAATTTCCAGGGTTTTTGAGGAGAACAGCCTGTATGAAAAGTAATATCTATCGATGTCGGAGCATGGTCGGAAATGACAATACTATGATATTTACAATCAACAATCCTATGAAGGAGCTTGTTATCTAATATAAAAAAATCTATTCTGGAGTAACTGTGATGAACGTGGGAAAAAAAAGAATACTCTTTCCTTGAGGGGAACATAGTCCGCCAGGGATCTGCCAGTCCCAACTGGTCTGCATGAAATTTTAAGATGGCAGCTGATTTTGTCAGGTTAACATGTTTTGTAGATGACCTATCAAGTGTAACATCTTGTACCAAGTTGAAATCACCCCCGATGATGACGAGGTGGTCATTATTATTAGGTAATGAAGCAAAAAAATTAGAAACAAATAAATCATCGTCGAAGGTAGGAGCATAAACTGAGGCGAGAATAACCTCGGTATTTAGCAATTTACCCGAAACAATGACAAACCGACCATTGGAGTCTTTGATGGTTTTAGAGGGTTCAAAAGCGATATCCTTATGTATTAAGATGGCTACACCTCTTGCCCTCTGGGTAAACCCTGAGTGGAAGAGATGTCCCATCCAAGCTCTCTTTAAGCGTGAAATTTCAGAATCGCGGAGGTGCGTTTCTTGTAAAAAGCACAGGTCTCCCCCAAGTTGATGAAAATGTGAAATTACCTTATTGGCCTTGACAACCTTATTCATACCCCTGACATTCCATGACACGACTCGAAGGTTTCTACTACCCATCAGCATAGAACTTCAGCTGAATATTGGTTGAGCTACTGGGCAGGGAAAGTAAAGAAAGAAAATAATAAAAACAAACAGAAAAAAAACACACGCACATATCACCACACACTCGACGGAACAAACAAACAAATCCTTCGGGGCGATCAAATTTCTGTATCATATGAGATACTGACTTCCCGGTGTCTCCTACTACCGCTTACTCTGGCCCCAATGAGAAAAAGCACAAAAAAAAAAAAAAAAAAAAAAAAAAAAAAAGAAAGCTTGGATCGGATTAGCCCATATAAAACTAAAAACTCAAGACTGCATGGGACGCTGGAGATTTAAAAATAAAATGTAAATAAAATAAATTAAGTAATCAAAAATAATAATAATAATTAATTTGATAAACTAAGTTTACAGCCAAGGTTGTGTACAAGGAAAAAAAAAAAAAAAAGGAATAAATAATCTATTGAATGGTGTCTACTTTCTATGTAATTTATCTAATCCATATGTTGGAGTATATTCCAAGAAAATTCGAAATCCAGCGGCCAGATCTAGGACAGATTAGCCGCATAGAATTAAGACAGCTCGTGTTGAACATCCGATGGGAGTTATTGACAAAAATAAATGACAGAAGGTATGTGCAAAAAAGGGGAAGAAGATAAAAAGTACGTAGAGAAAAAAAAAGTTATGAGGGCAGCTCCCCAAAAATTTCTTATTATTCGCTTTTTTAAAATTTATTTATTTATTTTCCTTTTTCTTATGTTTCTCCCACCTCCCTCTTCTCTCTTCTTACAATAGTGGACAAAAATTTAATGATAAAATTAAGTGGAAAATCTAGCTACTGAGCCGACAAACCCAAAAAGGGTTGGAAAAAAAATATATATATATATATACACATATATACATACATACACACATATGTATACATATGTACGTGTAAATAAGCAAACGGCCTGATATCATACAAACATAGGCGTGCAGTGTCCAAAAGTAGCATAAGAAGAAAGACGAGCAGGCCCCTTATCACAAAACTCAAGTACAGTATATACAACTCAATGTCGGCCTATCTAGTATGAAGCACATGTTCCAGCACCCCAAGTATAACACCAAATGCTTGAGATTTTCAAAGGGAGGAAAAAAAAAAAAATAAATAAAAATAAAAAAAAAAAGGGCAGAGGGCTGAGAGAAAGAATGAGGAAGAGAGAAAAAAATAATAATAATAAAACACCAAAAATCAAAACAAAAAACAAAAAACGCTGTTTTCCTTCGTCAGACCTTGCAATAGTCCAGCATCGTGTCAAAAGTAAGTACATAAACAAATTGAGAATGGTCCAGATGCTACATTATTATTGCTTACTTATCTCTGTTGGGCTTGAAGGTAGTCCTTAGCGTCTTCCACGGTCTGCAATCTAATTCGTTCTCCTTTCTCTGTGATGATGAACAGCCGAGCCGGGTAAAGAAGTGAAGGTTTGAGTCCTTTCTTGTAGAGTTGTTGCATGACATCCCGGTAGGCCGTTCGTTGATCCATGACTTCGGGGGTGTAATCTTCGTGCAGACTGATGGGCTTCCCCAGGTAAACCATATCGGATCTTCTTTTCCGAGCTTCCCGAATGACCTTTTCCTTCGTTTGGAAGTCGTGGAACCGGACGATGACTGGTCGCGGTCTCTGGTCGGGCCTTGGTTTAGCCGTTAGCAATCGATGAGCACGGTCCAGCACAGGGGGGCTCGGCAGAATGTCTTTCCCAATGAGATCGGTCAGCAAGGAGGCGAAGAAGGCAGTAGGTTTTGGGCCTTCGATTGACTCTGGTAGTCCAATGATGCGGATGTTATTTCGGCGGAGACGCGCTTCCAGATCGGAGGTCTTGGCGTTTAGCTTAGCGTTGCTAACAGTGAGCTCCGCACATTTAGCTTCCAGAGTCTCCAAACGGGAACTCACTGCGGTTGCCTCTAATTCAAGAGTTGAGATGCGCTGCTCGTAGGAGTTTAAAGTGGTCTGGAATGCATCGAGCTTTGACTCAAGAGTGGAAATGGAAGATTTGAACTCCATGGAAAGGGCGGCTTTGTGATCTTCTAGGAGCCTACTCAGCGCGGCCATGTTCACACCCTCCTCTATTGTAGATTCTGTTGTCGGACAGTCTTTTTTCGAGTGTTGTTTTGTTGCCCTTGTAGTCATTTTAACGTACGACTCAACGTCTAACGTACGTTTAAAATGTACCGACTCGATGAATGAAAGTAGGCAATCCAAGCGGAGTATTGTCAAAGAAGGGTAGGAGCCCGAGCAGCGTGACTACTCCTAACGCTTCATCACCGGAAGTGGCATTAACATTATTAACATTCTGTTAAAGCGATCCATGGATAGAAAGACTTGTAGTTCTTAAAAGAAAAATGTTCGTACAAGTTAGAGAAATTTTATATTTAAACCCCTCTTAATGTTTTCGTTTTAATAAAATTTGTAAAATTTTCAATCAAAAAATAAACTAGTAGCCCGCCATTGTTGATGTCAATAATTACTTACACAATGCTCATGGATGCTGAAGCCTATAAAATCAGTCACACCCAAGCGCCAGCAGAGGGTGGCAAAACTCCATAAAACACAACAAGTGAGCGTTTCACTGTGTACTGTCATTTAAATCTCTCTGACCGGGGCATCTGCGTTAATTGCGTCAAATATGTTAACGTGATTAATTTAAAAAATTAATCACGTTATCATCAAATTAATCGCGCTAACGTGATTAATTAAAAAAATTAATCACGTTAGCGCGATAATTTTGACAGCCCTAATTAAAACCCTCTTAATGTTTTCGTTTTGATAAAATTTGTAAAAATTTTCAAACAAAAAATAAACTAGTAGCTCGCCATTGTTGATGTCAATAATTACACAATGCTCATGGTGCTGAAACCCATAAAATCAGTCGCACCCAAGCGCCAGCAGAGGGTGACAAAACACAAAAAAACACAAGTAACAAATGGACATTACACTGTGCTGTCATTTTAACCTCGTTGAGGGGACATGTGCGTTAAATGCGTCAAATATTTTAACATGATTAATTTACAAAAATTAATTACCACCCATTAGCGCGATAATTTTGACAGCCCTATATATTATATTATATTATATTATATTACATTATATGATATGAATAGACATGATATGATATTATATTATATTATATTATAATATTATTTTTATTTTATTTACTTTTGTTCCATGAAGAATTCAGAAAGGGTTGTTTGATTGTGGCTTTCTGAAAAACAATACATTTTTACATTTAGGCACTCCTGCAATTGTCACATTTTTTCTGTGACAAACTGACCCGGCCCCTCATCAGAGAAGGAAAAAGTTATGTGGCCCTCACAGGAAAAAGTTTGGGGACCCCTGATAGAGTGTGCACAGAGACATTGGACTGTGCCAGTGATTTCTGTAAGTCTTTAGCAGACACTCTATGGTTCTTTTTTACCTCTCTGGGTACTCTGCATTGAACTCTTGACGTCATCTTTGGTGGACGGCCAGTCCTTGGGAGAGAAGCAACAGAGTCAAACTCTCTCCATTTGTAGACAACTTCTCTGACAGTCGATTGATAAACATCAAGTCTAGGGTTCTTTTTATCTATATGAGTATTCTGCGCTGAACTCTTGGCGTCATCTGGTGGTGGTGGACGGCGGGAGAAGAGCAACAGTACCAAACTCTTTCCATTTGTAGACAACTTCTCTGACTGTCGATTGATAAACATCCAGACTTTTAGAGATGGTTTTGTGTCCTTTCCCAGCTTTATACAAATCACCAATCTTTTATTGGAGGTCTCCAGGCAGCTCTATGATCGAGCCATGATGCAATCAGACAGTGCTTCTCATCAAGATATTTCTTACCAGGTATGTGTTTTATAGTGGGCAGGGCAGCTTTAAACCACTCATCAGTGATTGAGCACACACCTTTCTTAAAAGGTCTTCAGCTAGTCCAAAACGCAGCAGCAAGACTTTTAACAGGAACCAATAGAAGAGAGCACATCACCCCTGTGCTCCAGGCACTTCACTGGCTTCCAGTCGAGTTTAGAATTAAATTTAAAATACTCCTTCTTACATTTAAGACCATTAATGGGTTGGGGCCACCTTATCTCACCGATGCTCTGGTTCCATACCGCCCCAACAGAACACTCCGATCTCAGAATGCAGGTCTACTGGTAGTTCCCAGGGTTTATAAAAGTACTGTCGGAGCTAGAGCCTTTAGCCACCAAGCCCCTGTTTTATGGAATCAGCTTCCAGCTAGTATTAAAGAAGCCGAGACAGTCTGCACATTTAAGATTAGATTAAAAACGTTCCTATTCGACAAAGCTTATGGTTAGGCTAGTTGAAGTCGGAGTAGACTCACAGTTTAGTCTAAGCTGCACTAGAAGCTATAATGCTGGGGGCAGTACAGCCGCTGAGTTCTATCTCCTTTTCTTACTCTACCTACCACTTGTCTTACTTTATTTCTATTTTCCAATGTTAATATCTAGTTGTCTAGTCTCTTCATCACTAGTCACCCGGTGTCCCCTTTCCCCCCTCCCCTCTGGGGAGGGGCTATTTTTCAGCTGCAGCCTCCTGACTGTCCGGACCCCTGGCTGGATAGACGTCCTCGCTGCTACCCCCGTCTCATCTGACTAGAGGGACTTCTTCTTGCTCCTTTACTCCACTGTATTTTTACGGACTATAATTTCGCTTGCTAATTCCCATTAGCCGTTCTGGGGTTCCTGTCTATCCGTCCTGGGAGTGGATCTCTCCTGACTGTGGTACTCCCCAAGGTTTCTCATTTTTCTCCCAATTGACTCTGGAGTTTTTGGAGTTTTTCCTTGCCGGCATGGAGGGTCTTAAGGATAGGGGATACCCAGGACTTGAACTGCATCTATTCATCTTTGTTGCTTCATTTCTAATTGTGTATGATATTGCCTCTGTAAAGCCCTTTGAGACTTCTGTTGTGATTGAGGGCTATACAAATAAAATTGAATTGAATTGAATTGAAAATTAAAATGTTTGGTAAAAATTGGTTTCAATTGCTCTTTAAGTTCCCTAAGGCAGAGGGTTCACTGACTTATTTTTCCCCCTTCTGTCATTTTTTGTGCCACACGGCAAATACCACTATTGTGTTAGCGAGAAGCCACAACCTTGCGAGTTGACTTTTGGACACTCACGTGACTTGACCAAAGATTAAAAAAAAAAAAAAAGTCCAAGAAAAAAAAAAAAAAAAGGTCTTTGCTCCCTGATTGCAGTGGCGAGCACAAACTGACAAACATGAAGTGGTCAGACCTTTTCGGGCGCGTCAAATGTGTGGTTATTGGAATGATTCACGTTAAAGCTTTACCAGGTAGCGCTTCCATTTTTAAAAAATTCTTATTGGAATACATGAATATTTTGCATGTGTTTGACAGGTTCTCCACTTGGCTGCTTGAAAATGTCGCAAATCATCGAAGAGGCATGCAGAGAGGCCAGAATATACCGGGATGCAGGCTTGGTAAGTGGCCTGAGGGGTACCCCAAGGGTCAACCTGTGGTCCGCTTCAATTTACCTGGTTCACTGGCTTTGACGAGGATAGATGTCCAATCCATTGGAACTGGCAGAATGGCAGCAAATAGTATATTAATGGAGGGTATTTTTGCATTTTCCTTTGTTAATCATTGGCTGCCATTGACGACGTTCGACGTCCAATTCGTTTTAATTGGGAGGGATGAACAAATCAACGGCAGACAATTCATCAACAGACACTATTACAGTGGCACATTTTGGTCTTACGAAAATATTTGGTGGCGTCAAAGGCCGTCATTGGCAGGCAAGGAGTTCATTTTGGGTCACTTCCTGTTGATTTTGGATCTCTTTCAGTACATTTTGGGGTAATCCAGCATCACTTCCGGTATATTTGGACCCAGTTTAAACAAGTTGGACTTGTATCCTCATTAATGGCATGTAAAACATGATCTGCTAGGATGGCGTGACGGTGGAGAACATGCACGACGTCCCGTACTCGCTATCTCCCGGTCCTGAGGTAACCGCATGCATGACGTCGGTATGCGCCGCCGTGAGGAGCGTGTGTCCATCCGTTCCCGTCGGCGTCCAGATTTTGTCCGCCGCTAACCAGCAGGCGTTAGCCGTCGCGCTAGCTTCTGGTATTTTGCTTGGAAAATTCCATTCAATTTTGGTGAGCGCAGTTCATTGGTTGTCCTGTTTTCAGGTGCGCACTTCATACGAGCGGAGGGATTTGTGTTTTCCCACGTGGCTGATGAGGGTTTGGTACACGCTTGCGCCGGAGAACTTCTCCGGTATCGCAAGAACGTCGGGGCGGACGACATCCTCATCTTTACGGATATCAAGAAGAAACACAGGTAACTACTAGGGCTGTCAAAATTATTATTATTATTATATAATTTCTTAGTTCAGGGATATGTGTGCTACACTTTACAATAAGGGTCCAAAAAACATTCAGTAATGGTTAATTAAGGTTAAGTAATACTTAACTAAGAAATTATAAATGCTAAGTTAACAAACCCTGACCCTAAACCCTAACTCTATATATTTTTCTTAATTTTACCAAACCATTAGTTACTGTCTGGTTATGCATTCACTAATGCATTAGCTAATGTATTAGCTCATGTTAATTAATACATTAATAAATGTTAGATAAGCAATTATATTAATTATTGTAATGTTACTTAAACATTAGTTATTGCAGAAAAATGCATTAACTAATGTTAATTAGGGGCCCTTATTGTACTGTGTTACCGATTAATCTATCGATTACTTAGTTCAAATAGCGTATTTTCGGACTATAAGTCGCACCTGAGTATAAGTCGCATTTTGGGGGGAAATTTACTTGATAAAATCCAACACATATAACACATATGTCATTTTGAAAGGCAATTTAAAATCAAAATACAATAGAGAACAACATGCTGAATACGTGTACAGTATGATAATGTTACATGATGTGTATGTAATTAATGACTAAAACCACCCAAACATTGATCAGATCACATTTGATGGTGATTTTATGCAGAAATGTTAGAAATTCCAAAAGGTTCAGATACTTTTTCATACTACTGTAACTGAGTACCAATATTTTTGCAATCAAATATACCCAAATACAACATTTCAGTGACGGTGTTGGTACTTTTTGATACTTTTGACAACCCTAAAAAATGAAGTCATTTAAAAAATTCTAATCTAGCGCGGGTGTTGTCACATGGCCTCAGTTCTCACGCTCTGACATCGGACGTGAGCGTGGCGGAGACGGCTCGGGCCGCCGAGTTCTTCCTCTCGGATGGACTCGTCCTGACCGGAATTTCCACCGGAGCCCTCACTGACCCGCAGGAGCTCATCGGTACGTTCGCACCGCCCTCACTTCCTGTTCTACGTTCATCGTGTCACCCGCCCTAGAAGTATCCCGGGCGGTCAGTCTCCCGGTTCTAATCGGTTCTGGCGTGACCGTGGAGAACGTGGATCGCTACCTGGGCGCGAGCGGCCTCATCGTGGGCTCGCACTTCAAGGAAGGCGGCGTTTGGAGCAACCCGCTGAGCGCCCGGCGAGTCGGCGACTTCATGACCCAGATGAGACGCCTCAGAGGATGAGGGACCATGAAACGTTTGCAATTCTTTGAACTCTCCTTGGTCAATTTCGTTGGGTTTATGAAGACAAAGGTCCTGATGCTAAATATTTTTTAATTAAGTCACTATAGTATGTGCTATATTAGTATGTCTACTACGAATACTCATTTTAAACTCATTTTCATTCATGGTAGTGTAACTAGGCCTGCAAGCAGGACTGAACGAGCCCTCGCAGTTGGGCGCAACTCGGGGTGGTGGCAGATCGTCCCCCTTATGAGAAACTAACATGTGCTTAAAACTCGCCTCTTTTTTTGTGTGAAACCTCTTGTGTTGTGGGCATGGCTGACAGAGACGCGTTTGTATATCCTGATATGAGAAATACATTCACACACCTAGGTGGAAAAACTACTATTGAAGAGGGTCCCACAATCTACAGTAGGAGGTGCTTCTGAGCCGTGCAGCCACGCCCTTATTAAAAACCAACATTAACTTGTAATTGGGCCAAGTGTGTCAAAATACGTGGCTCTATTAGTTTCCCTGAAAAATATCTACTACCTTTTAATGGCAAATAAAGGGTCTTCATGGCAACAGACATGTGGACATGGGCCTTCAAATGTAATATTACAAAATGTCTTGTAACTACGGTCATCAACCTGAAATGAACTGGACATGTACAAGTAAAATGAGTGACTTTCTGTTGCCCCTAGTTGGCGCTGTAGCATTGATGCAAATGAACCCAGCAAAACCTTTCATGGACCGACTCTCATCAAGCATGGGTAGTTTGGTGCATATTAGGGCTGTCAAAATTATTGCGTTAACGGGCGGTAATCAATTTTTAAAATTAATCACATTAAAATTAGGGCCGTCAAAATTATCGCGTTAACGGGCGTTAATTAATTTTTTTAATTGATCACGCTAAAATATTTGAGGCAATTAACGCACTCCCCCTTCTCAGACAGATTTAAATGACAGTACAGTGAACTGCATGTTAATTGTGTTTTATGGAGTTTTGCCACCCTCTGCTGGCGCTTGGGTGCGACTGATTTTATAGGCTTCAGCACCCATGAGCATTGTGTAAGTAATTATTGACATCAACAATGGTGGGCTACAAGTTTTGTGATTGAAAATTTTACAAATTTTATTAAAACGAAAACATTAAGAGGGGTTTTAATATGAAATTTCTATAACTTGTACTAACATTTTTCTTTTAAGAACTGCAAATCCCTCTATCCATGGATCTCTTTAACAGAATGTAATAATGTAATAATAATGTTAATGCCATCTTGTTGATTTATTGTTATAATAAACAATTACAGTCCTTATGTATCATATGTTGAATGTATATATCCGTCTTGTGTCTTAGCTTTCCATTTACAGAAAAATATGGCATATTTTATAGATGGTTTGAATTGCGATTAATTGCGATTAATTATGATTAATAAATTTTTAAGCTGTAATTAACTCGATTAAAAATTTTAATCGTTTAACAGCCCTAGTTAAAATATTTGACGCAATTATCGCACATGCCCCGCTCAAACAGATTAAAATGACAATGTCATGCGCACTTGTGACTTGTGTTTTTTGTCTCCCTCTGCTGGCGCTTTGGTGTGACTGAATTTATGGGTTTAAGCACAATGAGCATTGTGTAATTATTGACATCAACAATGGCAAGCTACTACTTTATTTTTTGGTTGAAATTGTTAAAAATTTCATTAAAACGATAACATTAAGAGGGGTTTTAATATAAAATGTCTATAACTTGTACTAACATTTATCTTTTAAGAACTACAAGTCTTTCTATCCATGGATCGCTTTAGTAGAATGTTAATGACATCTTGTTGATTTATTGTTATAATAAACAAATACAGTACTTATGTACAGTATGTTGAACGTATATATCCATCTTGTGTCTTATCTTTCCATTCCAACAATAATTTACGGAAAAATATGGCATATTTTATAGATGGTTTGAATTGCGATTAATTACGATTAATTAATTTTTAAGCTGTGATTAACTCGATTAAAAATTTTAATCGTTTGACAGCCCTAGTGCATATATGTTGTATATCTGCCAAGTTATGACTGTTTAAAACTTGTGGCGAGACAAAATGGTGATGTTCATTTTCACTTTCCTGTATAGGACCCCTCTGCTTCAACAAAACATCAATATTTCAAAAACAAACAAAAAAATTAGTTCAAGGGTGATGATTGGCTCTACTAATGAGGTGTTCCTTTTATTTTTTTTTTTCCAGAGAGTTGGAAACCCAATTACTCCCTCATACCGGTGATGATATTTTAGTGCCGTATCGGTACTGCTGTAACACTACTTTTTACTCTGTTAAAATGAGCGACTCCGCTTATTTCTGGGTGACTTTAACGGATTATGAAAAAGAACATTGACACTTTTCAAAATCAAGTCTGTCAAGGTTACAACTTTTTTTTTTTTTTTTTTTAAATGTTAAGATATTTTTTATTCAGTTTGATTTTATTTGGCAATATACTGATTCATGTCCTAATCATGCTGTTAAGAACCATTTTTTTGTGTCGAGTTTGGCTGCAGTGCTCCCTTTTAGTCACAAGATGGCGTACTAGATCAACATATAGGAGAGCTTTACTCATGGAGCTCTGGTTTCTTTTGCTTGTATTTAATGATCTGAGTTGTGCTGGAAATTAAAACAGCTTTTCCAGATTTCTTGGGCACATTTTGCATTATATTTGAAACATAATTAAGGATTTACAACCGCGTCTGATATATTCTGAAACCGTTAAAGGTTTTTATGGAATGTTTAAAGATGCTCAACGTGAGCTCTGTTGGTCACACGGCAGAAAGCGTTCCAGACTGGCGTTGACAATGCTTGCGACGTCTTCTGTTATTCAATTCGAGTCTTTTGGAAAACTTGATGAACATGAATTTATCTTAAAAATAATCCCAGTTTCATTTTCTTATTGTTCATAGTTGCGCACATATGAGGACTTGAAATATGCCCAAGAATTCTGAACCACTCTGTATATTTTAAATCCACATAACATTGCATGAATTTTGTCATTTCAGTTTTATATTACATAGACATAAAAATGTGTACTTCACAAACTCGAATGTGACTTTTCTTCAATGCTTTTTTTTTTTTTTTTCTCGTCTCCCTGCCCGCGATCCCTGACGGTCTACTACATTTCAATTCAAGGGTGTAGGTTTGCATTGGGACATAACACTAGCTTATAACACTAACTTTTCAGGATTGTCCCCACCAACCTTTAAGCAACCTTATTTGCATAATATTTGCATTAAAAAAAAAAAAAAAAAAAAAAAAAAAGCTACATGGCAAAATCCATTTTGCAACATGGCAAATAAAAGTGCCACGTGGCAAAAAAAAAAAACAAAAAAAAAGCCATCTGGCAAAAACCGTTTTGCCACATGGCAAAAAAAAGCCACATGGCAAAATCCATTTTGCCACATGGCAAAAAAAAAAAAAAAAAAAAATGCCACATGGCAAAAAAAAAAAAACACCACCTGGCAAAATCCATTTTGCAACATGGCAAAAAATGCCACATGGCAGAATCCATTTTGCAACATGGCAAAAAAAAAAAAAAAAAATACCACGTCAAAATCAATTTTGCAACACGGCAAAAAAAATGACACCTGGCAAAATCCATTTTGCCACATGGCAAAAAAAAATGCTACCTGTCAAAAAAAAAAAAAAAAAAAAAAAAAGCCACATGGCAAAATCAATTTTGCCACATACCATGTACCACTTTTCGTTTTCGGCCCTGCTGCACAGTTTAGCAAAGCAGCTATGCTTAGAATGACCTCGAGATGTCTTCAAACTAAGATGTTTCGGTTTTCTTTTAGATGTCTTCAAACATATACTTGGGATAAGTCAAAGACCATTCGCTTTCATGGTGCACAAATAAAATGAACAATAAATGAAAAACAATGATAAATTCTTCACGTATAACTGCTGTGTTACCATAAGGCGTTAAATAGCTTACATGCTAATAAATAACCATAGCTAGAGTTATCCAATATTATCAGCTGTAAAAGCATTTAAATATTATCGGAAAATATCAGTTTTGCGTCAAAATGTATGTTGGCCAAAAAGAATGTACAAACCTGGGCTGGTCACAGTTTAGCATAGCAGCTATGCTTAGAATTTTCACACCAACTTTTAAGCAACCTTATTTGCATCATATAATGACTTCAGTTATCTTGGTCATTTAGATTGTCTCAACATTTGTTGTAAGTATAGATTTAACCCACACATTATTAGGTGTATTTTTTTCATTATGTTCAGACTTACATTTACCCCTTTTCACTGCTGAGTGTGCCAAGGGCCAGATGCACGTTTGATTGGCTGATGACTAGACCCCCCCCCCCCCACACACACACACACACACTGTAAGTTATGTAAAAAGACGTCGTTGTGGAGGAGGGGAACACACCACAAATTTTGCTACTGAAAGTCCGACCTGTATCAGCGTTAGCATAACATTAAACTGTGTGAATTTGCTAACCTGCAAAATTTGAGTAGGATGCTGCTTAGAGAGGTGTCCTCCCGTATGTATTTTGTACCGTTAACGTTAATTAAACTGTGAGAACTGTCGTGAACCCAGGTTTATCCCTTTCTCCCCAATTTTCATTTTTATTTATGTGGTTTTAAAGCAGCCCAAAGGAGCTTTCATTTTTTTGTTGAGTTTGGATGTGCTTGTGGACAAAAGCACTAGTGTCTTACCTGAAGGAAGGCTGAATTTTTATTTATTTTTGTTATTCCCTGGCTAAGAGTTTTTTTTTCAGTTACATTTAATTTATATATATACAGTATATATACATATATATATATATATATTAGGGTTGTTCCGATCGTGTTTTTTTGCTCCCGATCCGATCCCGATCGTTTAAGTTTGAGTATCTGCCGGTCCCGATATTTCCCGATCCGATTGCTTTTTTTTTTGCTTCCAATTCAGTTCCAATCATTCCTGATAATTTTTCCCGATCATATACATTTTGGCAATGCATTAAGAAAAAAATGAATAAAACTCAGACGAATACATGCATTCAACATACAGTACATAAGTACTGTATTTGTTTATTGTGACAATAAATCCTCAAGATGGCATTTACATTATTAACATTCTTTCTGTGAGAAGGATCCACGGATAGAAAGACTTGTGACTTTGTATATTGTGACTAAATATTGCCATCTAGTGTATTTGTTGACCTTTCAGTAAATGATACTGTAGCCATTTAACTGTTCTGCCCAAATGCATGATGGGAAGTGCAACCATGACCGTGCGTAGTGGCACCAATTGATATATCTTCTCTGCGTTGGGAAGTAAAATAGGGTGTTAAGGAAAAGATCAACCACTACCGTTCTTCCCCACATTGCTTCCCATGATATTTCTCATTATTGATAGAGGGATTTTAACGCTTTAGCCACTTAAAAAGAGGCTCCAAAGACTGCCAAAATTCTCTGCTCATTTTACGCTGCCTGTTAGCTCTATATTTAGGGAAAACGGCGCCATTATAGATTGAACGCGACAATGCGTGAGTGGGTCGTGCAGCGCATGCGTTAATTGCAATAAATATTTTAACGTGATTAATTAAAAAAAAAATTTATTACCGCCGTTTACGCGATAAATTTGATATCCCTACTTAAAGCCAAAACTAAAGACTGGATGAATGTAAGACATTTTGTCTGTAACGTTAAATACAATTAGAAAACAATTTAATTAAAATATATATATATTAAAAAAGGCATGTCCGATATTTTTTTGCCGATTCCGATACTTTGAAAATGACATGATCGGACTGCCGATCGATCGGGACATCTTTAATATACATAGTAAGGCTGTCAAAATTATCGCGTTAATGGGCGGTAATTAATTTTTTTAATTAATCACGTTAGAATATTTGACGCAATTAATGCACATGCCCCGCTCAAACAGATTAAAATGACAGCAGAGTGCAATGTACACTTGTTACTTGTGTTTTTTAGAGTTTTGTCGCCCTCTGCTGGCGCTTGGGTGCGACTGATTTTATGGGCTTAAGCACCCATGAGCATTGTGTAATTATTGATATCAACAATGGCGGGCTACTAGTTTATTTTTTGATTGAAAATTTTACAAATTTTATTAAAACGAAAACATTAAGAGGGGTTTTAATATAAAATTTCTATAACTTGTACTAACAATTATCTTTTAAGAACTACAAGTCTTTCTATCCATGGATCGCTTTAACAGAATGTTAATAATGTTAATGCCATCTTGTTGATTTATTGTTATAATAAACAAATACAGTACTTATGTACCGTATGTTGAATGTATATATCCATCTTGTGTCTTATCTTTCCATTCCAACAATAATTTACAGAAAAATATGGCATATTTTATAGATGGTTTGAATTCCGATTAATTACGATTAATTCATTTTTAAGCTGTAATTATAACTCGATTAAAAATTTTAATCGTTTGACAGCCCTAATATATATATATATACATATATATGTTATATTCATTTCTCAACAATGTTGAGCGGTCTTAAGACAAATGTTTAATTTTTGGCATTTCTAAATATTTAACAAGTTTGTATTCATTGTGTATTTTAAGTAAAGTTATATTCAAATATTGAAATATAAATTTGCTAATTAAATCCAGACATTTATTCTGGATATTTATTATTTTCAAACTGTTTCTGAAGTAGTTTTTGAAAACAAAGGTTTGAGTGCAACGGTATATCACCTGTACCAATACATATGAAAGCTAGTATAAGTCAATACAGATGTATTTTGCATTGATTATTTAGCCTATCAATTAATTAGACACAAGACACAAAAAAACAAAATGCTATTTTAATGGAGTGAACTGCTGTATTTAACTTTTTTGTTGTTGTTGTTGTTGTTGCGTTATTTAGTTTATAATTTTTTCATCCATCCTCATATCTAAAAAATAAAACTAGTGTTTCTTTATTTTTAATAATGAATTAACTCATCTGCCAAGTCTGTCAAATGGATTGGACATCCATCAGTCAATGGCAGTCTGACAATCTGAACACACTAGGCGGAAAATTAAAAAAAAAAAATATATATATTTCTTTCAGCTAGAAACACAAAAATACATTTTTTAAGTACAAAGTATTTAAAAAAAACACCACACACAAATTGAAGGCCTATGCATTTTTTTTTTTTTTAATGTGTGTGCTTGTGTGGTAAGAAAGATGGATGGTGTGTGTGCGGGCGCGTGGTGTCTGCTCTAATTGTAAAGTATTAGTTACATTAGAGTGCAGCCTGTGATTAATGGAACTTATTTGGGAGGAGGCTTCTTGTGTGTCTGCGTGGGTGTGCGGCTGTTTTCGTGGTGTTGTGTGTTGATTTTGTGTGTGAGTGAGTGACAAAAATGGATTGAATTTTTTTTTTTTTAATTGTGAAAGGTTGTATCAAATCAACGTAAAGATGCAAAAGTAAAATAATATATTCCTTTAAAAATCTTCCTCCTTTAATAAGTCTGGTGCGTGTGTTTTTTTAATTTTTATTTTTTTGTTTTATAGGTTTCTTTTGACCTCACACAGCTTAAGTGTTTGGATGCCACTGACGACAATAGATGTAAATCATTAATCATAGTTGTCCGATATTATCAGGTGGCCGCTAAAAGCATTTAAAATATCGGTTTTGCACCCCTTTGTATGTTGGCTTAAATGTTAATATGCAAGCCTGTAGCCTTTGTTCATGGGCTGGTCACGAGTGACAGCGAGAACTAAAAGTGTTTTTTTTTTTTTTGCCGTGTAACAAAATGTATTTTGATATGTGGCAATTTTTGTTATGTGGCAAAACAGATTTAGTTTTGTGGCTTTTTTTTTTTTTTTTGGTATGTGGCATTTTTTGGGGGTATAAGGCATTTTTGCAGGCCATGCCCGTCCATGCCATTGACGGCTATGTACGTCCAAATGTTGCCATATGGCAAGAAAAAATGCCACATAGCAAAAAAATGACACATGGCAAAAAAAAAAAAAAAAAAATGACACATGGAAGAATCAGTTTTGCCACATGTAAAAAAATAATAATTTCGCCACATGGCAAAAAAAAAAATGACACATGGCAAAAAAAAAAAAAAATGACACATGGCAGAATCCATTTTGCCACATGTCAAAAAAATGCCACATGGCAAAATCAATTTCGCCACATGGCAAAAAGAAATGCCACACAGCAAAATCCATTTTGCAACATGACAAAAATATGCCACATAGCAAAAAAAAAGCCACATGGCAGAAAAAAATACCACACAGCAAAATCCGTTTTGCCACATGGCAAAAAAATGCCAACATGGCATAAAAAATGCCACACGGTAAAATCCATTTTGCCACATGGCAAAAAAAAAAAAAAAAAAAAAAAAATCCCCATGGCAAAAAGAAACGCCCCACAACAAAATCCATTTTGCCACATACCAAAAAAAAAAAAAAAAGAAAAAGAAAATGCCACTGGCAAAATCCGTTTTGCCACATGGCAAAAAAATGCCACATGGCAAATCCATTTTGCCACACTGCAAAAAAAATGCCACATGGCAGAAAAAATGCCACACTGCAAAATCTGTTTTGTCACATGGCAAAAAAAATGCTACATGGCAAAATCCATTTTGCAACATGACAAATAAAAGTGCCACATGGCAAAAAAAATGCCACATGGCAAAATCAATTTTGCAACATGGCAAATAAAAATGCCACATGTCGAAATCCATTTGGCCATAGAAAAAAAAAAAAAAAAGCCATCTGGCAAAAACCGTTTTGCCACATGGCAAAAAAAAATGCCACATGGCAAAATCCGTTTTGCCACATGGCAAAAAAAATTAATGCCACCTGGCAAAATTTGTTTTGCCACATGGCAAAAAAAATGCCACATGGTAAAATCCATTTTGCATCATGGCAAAAAAATGCCACATGACAAAATCCATTTTGCAACATGGCAATAAATGCCAAATGCCAAAATCCATTTTTTATTTTATCTTACATGCTAATCAATAATCCTGTATAGAGCTGTCCAATATTATCTGGTGTAAAAACGTTTAAATATCAGAAAATATCAGTTTTTGGCTAATATGTATGTTGTCTGAAAAGTTCATGTACAAACCTGCAGGCTTTGTACATGGGCTGGTCATAGTTCAGCACAGCAGCTATGCTTAGAATGACCTCTAGATGTCTCCAAAATTAGATGTTTGGGTTTTCTTTACTGAGGGAAAGACCACAATCACTTGTGGTGCACCAATAAAATGCACAATAAATGAAAATTATTGAATGATAATCCTGCCACATAAAACTACTGTGTTACCAGAAGGCGTTATTTTGCTTACATTCATATCAATAATTATAGTGTTGTTCAATATTATCGGGTATAAAAGCATTTAAATAATACTGGTTTTGCTCCAATGTATTTGTTGGCCTGAAAGTAAATGTACAAACTTGCAGGCTTTGTACATGGGCTGGTCACAGTTTAGCACAGCAGCTATGCTTAGAATGACCTCTAGATTTCCTAACTGAGGGAAAGACCCTAATCACTCGTGGTGCACCAATATAATGCACAATAAATGAAAAAAAATGAACTATCAACCTGTCACATAAAACTACTGCGTTACCGGAAAAACAATAGTCACCAAGTAAAGTAATAACACATTTATTACTGAAAATCTGTGCAAAAACTCAGCGATGATTGTGATAATTACCGATATCGACTGATAAGAATTTTTTTACCGCGCTAACAATTTTTATCACATCGCTTAGGACTAGTATATCGTGATAGACCCCCCGCACCCCCCCCCACCCCCCCATGTACACAGTGGACGCATACTGACCTTTTGTGGTAAGGGCAAACTAAAAATAGATTTTTCAAAGTGTGCTTGCGCTCACGTATGAAAGAAAGAACAGTAAGGTGTCAACAGATGGCGACGTTGGCGTCAAACCACTTTTAAATGACGCTGATTGGAATTCATCCAAAAGCATGTTTATGTGTGTGTATCTTACGCTTTTGTCACGGAATGAATTTCTTCAGACGCTGGGGCTATTTCCGGAACGATTGTTCAAGTGTGAAAAGACGCACACGTGGGCACACAGAAGGTGTTAGCAATTAAAATGTGCTAAACCATCTGTCCACTAATTATTAATTCATATTAGCGCGCACGCACAAACACAATGTCAGCCAATCAGCCGCTTGTTCGGTCGGCGAAAGACGTGCCATCAAATTGAACTTGCACTGATGGTTTGACTGTAGTTTGAGGTGCCATGAAATTTGACTCAAGTAAGAGCAGCGTTACTTGAAAATAATATGACTCAAGTAAAATTCCTCATTCAAAAAAAATATTCTGTGTAAAGAATACCCAAGTCATGTGTAACTGCTCACAATGTCTGGTTGTTTTTGAAACAATTGTATATGGCGGAAAACACTCCGGTGACTTGTTGAAATTCCTCTCTGAGACCCCAATTTGGCCAAATTTAAAAATTGTCCTATATGCGTGTGTGATACATAATTGGAAAGCATAAAATCTCAATTTTCTGGGGGAAGAAAAATTTTGAACAGGAAGGCATTTAAAATAAATAAATAAATAAACAGCAAAACCCTAACTGGAGGTGAGAGCACGCGAGAGCAGAATTAAAGACACCATGATTTTAACGATACATTATGGAGGTAGATTTGTGTCTTTATTATGCAATCAAAAAAAAAAACTTGCTTCAATCAAATAAAAAGTTGCTTCAATCAAAATATATATTTTCAATCGAAGAAAACATCACTTCAATCCAAAAAAAAAAAAAAAATGTGTTTGAATGCAAAAATAAATTTGAAACTCAAAAAAATATATTTGAAAACTATTTTTCTTTGATTGATTTTTTTATTTTTTTTATTTAAGTCAAGTTTTTTTTTTGTTTTTTTTTTTGATTGCAACAACATTTTTGATTGAAGTCATGTAATTTTGCGTTTGGACCACATTTTGGCCAGGACATTTGTGTCTTTATTATTCAATCAAAAAATAAGTTGAAAAAGTTGCTTCAATCAAAATATATATTTTCAATCGAAGAAAAAGGTCACTTCAATCCAAAAAAATGTGTTTGAATGCAAAAATAAATTTGAAACTCAAAAAAATATATTTGAAAACTATTTTTCTTTGATTGAATATATATATATATATATATATATATATATATATATATATATTTTTTTTTTTTTTTTAATTTAAGTCAAGTTTTTTTTTTTTTTTGATTGCAACAACATTTTTGATTGAAGTCATGTAATTTTGCATTTGGACCACATTTTGGCTAGGACATTTGTGTCTTTATTATTCAATCGAAAAATAAGTTGCTTCAATCAAAATATATATTTTCAATCGAAGAAAACGTCACTTCAATCAAAAAAAAAATGTGTTTGAATGCAAAACTAAATTTGAAACTCAAAAAAATATATTTGAAAACTATTTTTCTTTGATTGAATTTTTTTTTATTTAAGTCAAGTTTTTTTTTTTTTTTTGATTGCAACAACATTTTTGATTGAAGTCATGTAATTTTGCGTTTGGACCACATTTTGGCCAGGACATTTGTGTCTTTATTATTCAATCAAAAAAAAAAAAAAGTTGCTTCAATCAAATATATATTTTCAATCGAAGAAAAATGTAACTTCAATCCAAAAAAATGTGTTTGAATGCAAAAATAAATTTGAAACTCAAAAAAATATATTTGAAAACTATTTCTCTTTGATTGAATTTTTTAAAATTTTATTTAAGTCAAGTTTTTTTTTTTTTTTTTGATTTCAACATTTTTGATTGAAGTCATGTAATTTTGCGTTTGGACCACATTTTGGCTAGGACATTTGTGTCTTAATTATTCAATCAAAAAAAAAGTTGCTTCAATCAAATAAAAAGTTGCTTCAATCAAAATATATATTTTCAATCGAAGAACATGTCACTTAAATTAAAAAAAAAATGTTTGAACGCAAAAAATAAATTTGAAACTCAAAAAAATTTATTTGAAAACAATTTTTCTTTGATTGAATTTTTTTTTTTTTTTTTAATTTAAGTCAAGTTTTTTTTTTTTTTTTGCAACAACATTTTTGATTGAAGTCATTTAATTTTGTGATTGGACCACATTTTGGCTAGGACATTTGTGTCTTTATTATTCAATCAAAAAATAAGTTGCTTCAAACAAAAAAAAAATCTATTTTTTCAAAAGAAAAATGACTTCAATCAAAAATTAAAAAAAATTCTATCGGAGAAAAAAAGGTTTGAATGTAAAAAATATTTGAGACTCAGACATTCGCATTTGAACACTTTATTTTTCATTCAAACTGTTTTCTTTGATTGAAGCAATCCTTTTTGTGTTTGAGCCATAGTAGGGGTAAGACATTTGTGTCTAAATCATTCAATCGCAACAAAAGTTACTTTAATCAAAAAACTATTTTTAATCAAAGAAAAAAATCATTTGCAAAAATATATATTTTTCAAAAATATGTATTTTTATTTGAAAAACTTTTTTTTTCAAAGTGGAAAAAGCTTTGAACGCACTTTTTTTTTTAAGTGGAAAAAGTTTTGAAGGCGCTTTTTTTTTTTCTTCGATTGAATCATTTTGACACAAAGATTCAACTGCAACGCTAGTTCCGGTGTGTTTGAGTGGCAGCTGATTACGCCAATGGCATAAAAGTATGAAGCAAGAATAATGGCCACCAGGGCTTCATCCAGCCATCGGAGTCTCCTGGAGTCCAAGCCGAATATAGGGCACCGGTACGGGGGAATCTTTGTGTCAAAATGATTTAATCGAAAAAAAGTGCCTTCAAAACTTTTTCCACATCAAAAAAAAAAAAAGTGCGTTCAAAACTTTTTCCACTTTGAAAAAGAGTTTAAAACTTTTAGCTTTTCAAAAAAAGTGACATTTCAATAAAAAAAAAAAAAAAACATTTCAAATAGGTCTTTCAAAATTATCGCGTTAACGGGCGGTAATTAATTTTTTAAATTAATCACGTTAAAATATTTGACGCAAAATAATGCACATGTCCTGCTCAGACAGTATTCTGGCTTTTGGTAAGTTTTACAGCAAGGCTTTTTGTGCTATCTAACAGCGAACTCTTGTGGTCGGTTTGCGACATGGTTTATTGTTTTCTTGCCAGTTCAATATGGCTGCACGACGTCTAGGGCTGACGCCTACATTGTAATGTTGTGCTTATATGATCCTTGGACAAGATTTGTCCATAAGTATGGTTGTTGTAAAGAATGTACATATTATGTTAGTAAGCGAAATGTTATATTTTTTGTATGAGACGCTTTTTGTTTATGTTTAGTGAACCTGTATAGCATGCTAAGCTAACGTTGTTGCTAATGCAATGCTTGTGTACTTTTTTTTGTAGTTTTACGACGGTCCAAAGAGAACAATGGTTTGAGGCCATTTTATTAATAAATCAAATGAAAAAGGAAGAAGTCTGATTATTAAGGCGTCGTTCACTAGCTGTCAAGCTTTGGAAAAAGTAGACGCTTCGGAGTGAGGAGAGCATAAACAGATTTAAATGACAGTAGAGTGAAATGCCCACTACAGTATTTATGTACCGTATGTTGAATGTATATATCCATCTTGTGTCTTATCTTTCCATTCCAACAAATTATTTTACAGAATATATATATAATTTACAGAAAAATATGGCATATTTTATAGAGGGTTTGAATTGCGATTAATTGCGATTAATTACGATTAATTAATTTTTAAGCTGTAATTAACTCGATTAAAAATTTTAATCGTTTGACAGCCCTAATTTCAAATTAAAAAATATGTTTTCAAAAAATATATATTTTTGCAAATGATTTTTTTCTTTGATTAAAAATAGTTTTTTGATGAAAGCAACTTTTATTGTGATTGAATGGTTTAGACACAAATGTCCTACCCCTAATATGGCTCAAACACAAAAGGATTGTTTCAAAGAAAACAGTTTGAATGAAAAATAAAGTGTTCAAATGCGAATTTCTCAAATATTTTTTCTCTACCATTGATTTTTTAAAACATTTTTAATTGAAGATATTTTTCTTTTGAAAATATATATTTTTTTGTTTGAAGCAACTTATTTTTTGATTGAATAATAAAGACACAAATGTCCTAGCCAAAATGTAGTTCAATCAAAAATGTTGTTTCAATCAAAAATAAACTTAAACCAAAAAAAAAATTCAATCAAAGAAAAATTGTTTTCAAATATATTTTTTTGAGTTCCAAATTTATTTTTGCATTCAAACACATTTTTTTTTTAATTTAAGTGACTTTTTCTTCGATTGAAAATATATATTTTGATTGAAGCAACTTTTTTTGGGATTGAACAATAAAGACACAAATCTACCTCCATACAATGGCAGCCTTAGAGTTACCTGAGACACTATTATGGTGGAAGATTTTGGTAGGAACTTGTTGGTCCCTTTTTAAAACGATATCTCGATTCTTGGCAGGAGCATATCGATAACCTTTTGGAATACAAAGTATCACGATATATCACCATTTCGATATTTTGTCACACCCCTAATTATCATATTGTACACATATTCAGCATGTTGTTCTCGATTGTATTTTGATTTTAAATTGCCTTTCAAAATGACATATGTGTTCTATGTATAGATGTCCCGATCAATCGGGTCCGATCACGTCATTTTCAAAGTATCGGAGTCGGCAAAAAAATATCGGACATGCCTTTTTTTAATATATATATATATATTTTTTTTTTTTAATTAAATCGTTTTCTAGTTGTATTTAACATTACAGACATGATATGTTACACTCATCCAGAGTCTTTAACTTAGGCTTAAGGTAGGGTTTTCAAATTTATCCCGTTCACGGTGGTAATTAATTTTTTTTTAAAAATGTATCATGTTAAAATATTTAACGCAATTAATGCATGCGCTGCATGACTCACTCACGCATCGTCGCGCTCAATCTGTAATGGCGCCGTTTTACCTATATAGACCCTACTCACCTACGTCACAAAATGGGCGCGTCGCTGTTTCCGGCCGCCATACTGTACCTATTTTTTAGACCTAATCTCATTGTTTTCAATTAGTCGAGCAAGTTATAGAGCAATTCATGGAAGCCCCGGTGTTATCTGACGCTGTAAACTCATTGGATGCGTTGCATAAACGGCGTTACGTGGAAAAGCTTCAGTTTATCCATTCGCCAGATCCGTATTTGATGCCTAAATCGATGTTTTTTGACCGGCTGCCTTCGCCGTCTCTGCCTGACCCTGATATTTACAACTATCTTGTCCACACAAAATCAGCCTATTCTCACGAAAGTTTGAAAAAACTTTAAGAGCTTGGAGGCTTATAAATGCTACGTTGCCGGTTGGGTGAAACAGGTCCTCGTACACGAAAATTCGGCAGGAATCTTGTGCTCGGAAGGTGAGTTACGAAATTTTCAATTCAAAATCTTTTGTTCTTGCTAACATCCACTGTCAAGTCTAATGTATTTCATGTCATTTGTCAATGGAGCTAGGGCTTTTAATGTTTATATGGTTTAGCGATAGCACTCTCATTACATACAAATATAATATGTAATAAATATGAAGTGCGATAGCACTACTCCAGATTGTCCCTAGTTGAATTTATTTTTTGGCTTTTGACCTCAATGGTGAAATTGTAAATTAATTGTATGACAACAGTCTGATTATCCCCTTATAATTATATATTTTCAGGTAGTTCATTCACAACGTCTGAGTGTATGTTGTCGGCGATTAGCCTAGCAATGATCTTAATAGTGGTTGTCAGCCCAAAACCCTCTAAATATATATTAAATGCATCTTACCAGATATAAAATGACTACTACATAATCTGTGGTAGTCGTTTGGAGCCCAGTTTTCTCGTCGAATTGCAGCAGTCAATCTCGGTCTCCTCTACGGGTCTCTCGGAATACGGTAAAACTTCCAAGTCTCTCCGTCTATCTTCTCTGTTTTTGCAACCGACCGCCACACACGACTTCACCATTTTGATTATTAATGTTAACGAGCAGAAAAACACGCCATAATAGGAGGAATTTACGAAGCGCTAATGCATTAACATGACGAGTATACGGACAACGTGGCGCGGGGGCGTGGCTGTGACGTCACGTGAGCAGGGTCTATAGAGAGCTAAAAGGCAGCGTAAAATGAGTAGAGTGAATTTTGGCAGCCTTTGGAGCCTTTCTTTAATTGGCTAAAGCCTTACAATCCCTCTCCTTACGATTAGAAATATCGTGGGAAGCAATGTGGGGAAGCTAGGTAGTAGCAGAGAAGATATGTTAATTGGTAGCACTACGCACAGTCATGGTTGCACTTCCCATCATGCATTTCGGCGTGGCTACAGTATCATTTACTGAAAGCTCAACAAATACACTAGATGGCAATATTTAGTCACAATATACAAAGTCACATTTATCCTTTAAGAATTACAAGTCTTTCTATCTGTGGATCCCTCTCACAGAAAGAATGTTAATAATGTAAATGCCATCTTGAGGATTTATTGTCATAATAAACAAATACAGTACTTATGTGCTGTATGTTGAATGTATATATTTGTCCGAGTTTTATTCATTTTTTTCTTAATGCATTGCCAAAATGATCGGGAAAAAATATCGGGAATGATTGGAATTGAATCGGGAGCAAAAACAAGCAATCGGATCGGGAAATATCGGGATCAGCAGATACTCAAACTAAAACGATCGAGATCGGATCGGGAGCAAAAAAACATGATCGGAACAACCCTAGTTCTATGTGTATGTGATTTATCAAGTAAATCTCCCCAAAAATGCGACTTATACTCGGTATACGGTATTTGAACTAAGTAATCGATAGATTAATCGGCTGCTAAAATAATCGATAACAGCAGCCATATTTTTGATGGCTGATTTTTTTTTTTTTAATATAGATAAATTAAAAAGGTAGCTGATGACACATAAAAAAAAAAAAGTACGGCTCCACCCTCAATAAGCCTATGTTATAATCACTCACACATACGCAGGCGCTTCCCTATGATCTCTATGTAGAGGGCCTTAGGGGGTTAATTAAGCATTTGAGATAATGCCACTCTAATGAAAACAAGACAGCTTTCCTTATTTCTGTCTTTCTTCTCAAAAGCTCTTAGCCGGGCTCTCAACCGCCCGTGTGCCGATAACAATGATACTAATAATAAGAATGCGTGGAAAAAGAAGAAAGGAAGCAAACAAAGTCAGATCTCTCCTTGGAAAATGTGGAAAGTCAGCAGAAAATGATAACAGCAACACATGTAAACGACAGGGGGCAGCACATACTAAAATACAAGCTCAGAATTAAACCTACTGTATATGCCTGTGGATCGTTTTCACTCATTTGCCACCATTGACGGCGACTGGCGTCCGATCCAGGGACTGGATTTGTCCTTCGCTCCTCTTTTAAAGAGTTTGGACGTCTATCCCTGTTAGTAGAGTCCTAAAATTTAATAAATACATAATCACATAAATAATGATATGTACATTAAATTCATTTATTTGCTTAAATTTTCCCCTGATTTATAGATGATCAATAGTATAATGAATATATGGCGGAAAACACAGACAAGACTGAAAAAGCAGTAACTGCTCTTGCACCCCTCTTTAAAATAAACTGCTGTATTTTAAGCCACAAGAACTGTTGTGTTTGATAGAACAACATGTCTATATGCTGCCATAGCAGATTCATGGCGCATTAAGCCCCCGAACTATTTTTAATGAGTCCATTTTACCCCGGAATCCCCCGTTTACAGACGTCGTGCAACCGCTTTTGTTTCAACCCAGCCATAAAAAGAAGGTAAGTAATCGTATTTATTAAGGTTGTTCCAATCATGTTTTTTTGCTCCCGATCCGATCGTTTTAGTTTGAGCATCTGCCGATCCCGATATTTTCCGATCCGATTGCTTTTTTTCGCTCCCGATTCAATTCCAATCATTCCCGATAATTTTTCCCGATCATATACATTTTGGCAATGCATTAAGAAAAAAATGAATACAACTCGGACCAATATAGACCCTACCCACCGATGTCACAAAACCACGTGCTCGCTGTATGATTCCGCCCACTTGTCCGTCATTTTGTCTCTGTATTAGCATTGGTTTCAATTGATCGAGGAATTTAAAATGCATTTCATGGAAGACCCGGTGCTTTCTGATGCCGTAAACTCACTGGATGTGTTGCATAAAAGGCTTTATGTGGAAAAGCTTCGTTCTATACAGTCGCCAGATCCATATTTGATGCCCAAATCGATGTTTTTCGACCCACTGTCTTCGCTCTGTCTGCCTGACATCTGCTACGCTGATATTTACAATTATCTTGTCCACACAAAATCAGCCTATTCTCACGAAAATTTGAAAAACTTCAAGCGCTTGGAGGCTTATAAATACTTCGTTGCTGGCTGGGTGAAACAGGTCCTCGTCCACGAAAATTCGGCAGGAATCTATCTTGTGCTTGGAAAGGTGAGTTACGAAATTTTCAATTCAAAATCTTTTGTTATTGCTAACATCCACTGTCAAGTCTAATGTATTTCATGTCGTTTGTCAATGGAGTTAAGGCTTTTAATGTTTATATGGTTTAGCGATAGCACGCTCACTACATACATACGTGTATGTTGTCGGCGATTAGCCAAGCAATGATCTTAATTGTGGTTATTTGTCAGCCCCGTAGACGAGGCCAGTTTCTTTCACTTGGTACCAGCTAAATATTATTCAAAAAATAACGATGGTGGAAGAAAGGGAAGTCACAAACATCTTGAATTTGAAACTATGTCGTACTACGTTGTATGTTGTCGGCGATTAGCCTCACAATGATTTTAATTGTGGTTATTTGTCAGCCCCGTAGACGAAGCCAGTTTCTTTCACTTGGTACCAGCTAAATATTATTCAAAAAATAACGATGGTGGAAGAAAGGGAAGTCACAAACATCTTGAATTTGAAACTATGTCGTACTACGTCGTATGTTGTCGGCGATTAGCCTCGCAGTGATCTTAATTGTGGTTATTTGTCAGCCCAAAACCCTCTAAGTATATCTTAAATGCATCTTACCGGATATAAAATGACTACTACATAGTCTGTGGTGATTTTTTGGTGCCCAGTTTTCACGTCGAATTGCAGCCGTCCATTTCGCTCTCCTCTTTGGATCCCTCGGAATCTCTCCTTCCATCTTCTCTGTTAGTGCAACCAACAGCCACACACGCCGTCACCATTTTGATTATTAATGTTAAGGAGCAGAAAAACACGCCGTAAATAGGAGGAATGTACGTAGCCGTAACAGGTTAACACTATGTTTTGACGGACAATTGGGCGGTACCATTCAGGAGAGCGGAGTTGGGACGTCACGTGGGTAGGGTCTATATACATTCAACATACAGTACATAAGTACTGTATTTGTTTATTATGACAATAAATCCTCAAGATGGCATTTACATTATTAACATTCTTTCTGTGAGAGGGATCCACAGATAGAAAGACTTGTAATTCTTAAAGGATAAATGTGACTTTGTATATTGTGACTAAATATTGCCATCTAGTGGATTTTTATGAGCTTTCGGTAAATGATAATTCAGCCATTTAGCTTCTGCCCAAATGCATGATGGGAAATGCAACCATGACTGTGCGTAATGGTACCAATTAGGCATGTGCAGGTATGAGATTTTGACGGTACGATAACCGTGAGCAAAAATACCGCGGTTTCACGGTATTGCAATTATAGCTCCCAAATGTTGAGATGTATGGGTTTAAAAAAAAAAAAAAAAAACTTTTTTCCATTGAACAGGTTTTTTTTTTCAGAACATATTTGCAAATTGGAACATGAATATAATGTGAAAATAAATTAATGTGAAAATAAATAAATTAACAAAAAATAACAAATATTTTATATAAAATTAAAATAAATAGAACCTTGACTATACCCACAGCCAGAGCTCAAGTTGCTCAATAATAGAGCAAGAACAAAATAATTGCTATAAAAAAGTAAGAACACTTCTAAATAAAATTAAAAATATATACTGTATGACTTTTTTTGAGGGGGAGAAGCTGAAGTTTCGCCATTTTCAGCCACTGTGTCAACTCTCTTCTACATGATGTCATGCCTTTGTGTTAAAAAGAACAAAGAATTCATAAGTTAATAAGTTAGTTAAAAATGTATAAGTTAGTTTTATAAGTTAGTTCAAATGTAAATATTGTTGAGGTTTCAAGGTTTCATCTAAAACAAAAAGTGAGGAGTGAGACCTCCTTTCGCAATTAGCGATCTTTGACGCGATCCTTTTTTTTCTCCCCCCTTCATTCAAGCTTGTTTCTCACTCAGCGGCTGTGAGACATAAAACGTCGACCAAGCTGCTCTCCCAGCTTAGCCTAGGCTAACATTCGTCTTTGTAAGTTTTAGTTAGTTTGTATATTGAATTTGAAAGGAAAATGTATGTTTGTGTTTTTGAAAAATACAATTGTATAACGTTTTAAATGTATTCATTTGTATATTTCACCACGATTTGAGAGCTCAATAAATTGAAGAAAAGTACGCCTTGTGTTTCGAGGGTTGGTTTTTGGGTTTGCTGGCTGTTTAGCAGAATTGCGTTACTGGCACTCACGGCAACAAACGGGAAGGGCGAGCGCTGCCGCACCAAGCCACTTCGGCTGCATTTTGGCACATGAAAAATAGCGAATACCGTACTAAGGTATGACGGAAAATTTTAGTGGTTTTGAAACCGCGACGTTTTCACACCACGGTAAACCATGAAACCGGTAACCGGCACATGTCTAGTACCAATTGATAATTGGTAATAACATAGGGTGTTAAGAAAAAGATCAATTACTACCTTTCTTCCCCACATTGCTTCCCACGATATTTCTAATCATAGGCAGAGGGATTGTAAGGCTTAAGCCAATTAAAAAAAAGGCTCCAAAGGCTGCCAAAATTCACTCTAATTATCTTATGCTGCCTTTTAGCTCTATATATAGGTAAAACGGCGCCATTAGAGATTGAACGCAACAATTCGTGAGTGGATCGTGCAGCGCATGCATTAATTGCGTTAAATATTTTAACGTGATACATTTTTTAAAAAATTAATTACCACCGTTAACGGGATAAATATGATAACCCTACCTTAAGCCTAAACTAAAGACTCTGGATGAGTGTAACATATTATGTCTGTAACGTTAAATACAATTAGAAAACAATTAAAATATACATATATATAAAAAAAGGCAAGTCCGATATTTTTTTGCCGATTCCGATACTTTGAAAATGACGTGATCGGACCCGATCAATCGGCATCCCGATTGATCTCTACATCACTAGTATTTACTATTCAAAATTTCTGTCACTTTTAGCTTACAATCATTAATTGATGTCTAATATTTCGTTTAAACAAAAAAAAAAAAAAAAAAAAAAAAAACTACTTTGAAAAATTATTCACTCGCATATTTTAAACAAATTACGTCACAATGAAAAAAATGGTGTCTGTAAAAAAGTCACGGATATCTGCCTCATAACTATTATTTGTTACTGTCGCATTTTCTCCGATACATGAGATGATAAATAATCGATCCAAACAAAGAAAAATTGAAAAAAAAATGTTTAAAAGGGTAAGTATATGAAAAAGAACATCTCGACCACTCTTTGATGTCTGCGATTTCTGCATCGCGACCACTGTTATATGACCATGTTTGACCTATAAAATCCCCCCAAAATCTGGCTGTGGGCATTCACATCTGTTTCTTGACACTCGATGATACATGCTACATGGAGTTTTTGGATCGAAACAAGGTAAGTACGCGATAATATCTCATTAAAATCATGGCGTTTTAAATTCTGCTCTCGCGTGCGCTCACCTCCAGTTAGGGTTTTGCTGTTGAAGATTTTTTTTTAATTTGATTTTTGAAGATTTTGAAATTTGGCCAAATTGGGCTTTTCAGAGCAGAACTTCAAGTCACCAGAGTGTTTTCCGCCATATATATATATATATATATATATATATATATATATATATATATATATATATATATATATATATATACATATATATATATGTATATATAATATATCTTATCTTTCCATTCCAACAATAACTTTCAGAAAAATATGGCATATTTTATAGATGGTTTGAATTGCGATTAATTTTTAAGCTGTGATTAACTCGATTAAAAATTTTAATCGTTTGACAGTCCTAATATATATATATATATATATATATATATATATATATGTATGTGTGTATATATATGAATGGAAAGATAAGACACAAGATGGATATATACATTCAACATACTGTACATAAGTACTGTATTTGTTCATTATAACAATAAATCAACAAGATGGCATTAACATTAACATTCTGTTAAAGCGATCCATGGATAGAAAGACTTGTAGTTCTTAAAAGACAAATGTTAGTACAAATTATAGAATTTTTTTTATTAAAACCCTTCTTAATGTTTTCGGTTTAATAAAATTTGTAAAATTTTCAATCAAAAAATAAACTAGCAGCTCGCCATTGTTGATGTCAATAATTACACAATGCTCATAAAATCAGTCGCACCAAAGTGCCAGCAGAGGGAGACAAAAAAACACAAGTAACAAGTGGACACGACACTGTGCCGTCACTTTAATCTGTTTGAGCGGGGCATGTGCGTTAATTGCGTCAAATATTTTAACGTGATTAATTAAAAAAATTAATTACCGCCCGTTAACGCGATATTTTTGACAGCCCTAATACACACACACATATATATATATATAAAACATATTAAAACAAACAGATTAAAATGACAGTACAGTATAATGTCAGCTTGTTACTTGTTTTTTGGTGTTTGGCGCCCTCTGCTGGCGCTTGGTGTAATTATTGAAATCAATAATGGTGAGCTACTATTTTATTATTTGATTGAAAATTTTACAAATTTTAATTAAACAAAAACATTAAGAGGGGTTTTAATATAAAATTTCGATAACTTGTACCAACATTTATCTTTCAAGAACTACAAGTCTTTCTATCCATGGATCGCTTTAAGAGAATGTTAATCATGTTAAAGCCATCTTGTTGATTTATTGTTATAATAAACAAATACAGTACTTACGTATGTACCATATGTTGAATGTATATATCCGTCTTGTGTCTTATCTTTCCATTCTAACAATAACTCAGAAAAATATGGCATATTTTATAGATGGTTTGAATTGCGATAAATTACGATTAATTTTCAAGCTGTAATTAACTCGATTAAAAAGTTTAATTGTTTGACAGCCCTAATATATACAGTATATATATTTATATATATATATATATATATATATATATATATATATATATATATATATATATATATATATATATATATATATATATATTAGGGCTGTAAAAATTATCACGTTAATGGGCGTTAATCAATTTTTTAAATTAATCACGTTAAAATATTTGACGCAATTAACGCAGATGCCCTGCTCCGACAGATTTAAATGACAGTACAGTGAAACGCTCACTTGTTGTGTTTTATGGAGTTTTGCTGCCCTCTGCTGGCGCTTGGGTGCGACTGATTTTATAGGCTTCAGCACCCATGAGCATTGTGTAAGTAATTATTGACATCTACAATGGCGGGCCACTAGTTTATTTTTTGATTGAAAATTTTACAAATTTTATTAAACCGAAAACATTAAGAGGGATTTTAATATAAAATGTCTATAACTTGTACTAACATTTTTCTTTTAAGAACTACAAGTCTTTCTATCCATGGATCGCTTTAACAAAATGTTAATAATGTTAATGCCATCTTGTTGATTTATTGTTATAATAAACAAATATATGTACCGTATGTTGAATGTATATATCCATCTTGTGTCTTATCTTTCCATTCCAACAATAATTTGCCGAAAAATATGGTTATTTTATAGATGGTTTGAATTGCGATTAATTAATTTTGAAGCTGTAATTAACTCGATTAAAATTTTTAATCGTTTGACAGCCCTAAGATTATTATGACTTGTACTAACATTTATCTTCTAAGAACCACAAGTCTCTCTCTATCTGTGGATCCCTTTAACAGAAAGAATGTTAATGATGTTAATGCCATCTTGTGAATTTATTGTTATAATAAACAAATACAGTACTTATGTACAGTATGTTGAATGTATATATCCGTCTTGTGTCTTCTTTCCATTCCAACAATAATTTCCTGAAAAATATGGCATATTTTAGAGTTGGTTTTGAATTGCGATTAATTATGATTAATTAATTTTTAAGCTGTGATTAACTTGATTAAACATTTTTAGCGTTTGACAGCCCTAATAATAACAAATACAGTATATGTATACAGTATACAACACTTGAATTAAAACACGTATTGAACTCCAGTAAAAAATGAGTAAAAAAGTAAGTAACATAAAGTTAAACTAGGCCACTGGTTTAATCCCTAAGAAAGAAAAAATGTGTCGTCCCCTTTTTCCAACACAACTCCACTTTCTCCAACTTTGTTGATCCTCACCTCAGCTTTTCCACATGAATAAAACCATGTCGATTGCTCTTTACCCCCAAACAACGCAGCGCTCTCGTAACCCGCCAGGGCGTAAAACGGGATGAAATCCTCCGCCTGTCCGATTTAGCGTAATGTAAGAGAGTGTGAAATTCATGCTAAATAATCTGCCTTTTATTTGCGCCACCACCGACTGCTTTATCTACAAATTCAAACGGCGGCGGCGTCCCCTTTTGTCATGTCGTAATTTCGTTCCCGATACGTTACCTGCTGACCCCCGCTTAGCAATTCTTATGCTAATGAAATTTTAGAGTCAAAATAGCGAGCGGTAAAGTGAAATTGAAAACGCCGATTCATTGAGCACAGGAGCTAAGCTAACAAGATTAGCGGAGCTAACATTATCGTAATTTCTCAAATAAATTTAGGTCGTTCGTTCTTGGATACCGCAAGAAGAATGTTTTAATTCAGGGGTGTCAAACCCACATTCATGTCAGATCCTATGTTGGGTTTTTTTGCCTATTAAAAAAGTTAACTGGCTGCCACTGACGGTGCTTGATGTCCAATCCATTTTGACCTGACAAATCGACAGGAAGTGACCCAGACATGTCCTAAATTAAAAAGAAAGTGACCCAAGATCAGCAAAGTTGACCCCAAATCAACAGAAAACTTGTTAAATACACCCAATTTTATTTTGGGAGTGATCAATGAAAATGACGTGACCCTGAAATGCCCAAAAACAAACAGGAAATTACCCAAAATTGTACTGTAAGTAAGTTGTATAGTAATAAGTGCCCTGAAATGTACAGGAAATGAACTGAAATCAAAAGAAAGTTACCTAGAAATACCCCAAAAAGACTAAGAAGTGACTAATAGACAGGAACTGACCTGGAAATTACCTCAAATCAACTGAAAGTGACCAATAATCAACAGAAAACTACATGGACACACCCTCAAATTAATTGGACGTGACCAGCGAACAGGTACTGACCCGGAAATCCCCCAAAATAAACAAGACGTGCCCCAAATCAACAGGAAGTGACCATAAGCAGATTTTAAGGGGGGGGGGGCGGTGGCCGAAAAGTGTCATTACATGTAATTGACTTTCCTATATACAGTATATATAATAGTAGTATAATAATTATGATAATTATTCATTGCCAATCATATTTGTCATTGAAGGGAAAAGGTACCATTCTCGCGCACAAACCATATAATTGTTTGCATTAGTATAATACATTCATTTAATTATAGTTTAGGCAGACTCCACTCAGTGGCCTTGAACACAGTAAAGTGAATCACCTTATCGGTGCTCATGAGGGGGAAAAGGAAAAATGGTACCGTTTTTCGTAGGCACCGTCTAACTGTTTGCATTACTCGAACACACGTAATATAATCAATCAGGGAATAGTATCATTTCTCATATTCACTGTAGGACTGCACTACTCTAACACACCTAATGTAAAATAAATAGCACACCATAGTTTAAAGAAACAGAATAGATACACAACGCCACCTTATCACAGAAGCCCAAAACGTGTGCGCCACGAGCAAGATTGACACACCAAACTCTGGCAATCAGTCCTCTCGACAAACGAACAAGGACAGCGCTTTGTCCTAAAACAAGTAGTGCCAGCCCGCATAACAAAGTTGATATCAGGCGCTGGTGACGTCAAGACCAGCGTCGGTTGCTGTGGCAACCACATCCCATCCACGCACGAACCTAAGCAGCCCGAAACCGGCTAGAGAGGGATGATCCCAAAGCAACGCCTAGACACACCTTCGGCCGGCCCACGGACTTAAAAATACTGGACACTGAGATAAGACAGATTTTTGCTGCTCGGAAACATGTAGCCTTGTTTTGGATCCAGAATTGTCCCTCCGTCATCTGTTTTTGCCTTGTTTTTGACCATTGTCGACGAATAAATTGTCAACCTGCTTTCGGCGAGTCTTTTTCAAACTTTTGGAACATGGAGTCTGTACAAAGGGTTAATATCAGAGATGAACGCGTGAAGTTCCGCCTTCCTGGTTGGCGTGCGCGGAGGCAGCATCGGCAGAGCGGCACTTTGTTCAGCTGTCGCCGTTTCCGTGCGGTTTGTCTGGGGAGGCAAATTTCAACATCATAAAGACTCATTTGAAAGCTGTTCTTAGTGTAGAATCTATATTCTGTAGTATTTACTCAACATAATATTAATTCTGAAGTATGTGGGTTTAACTCCAGATATCCTTATTTATATGACAAACATGACGTGCTTTAATTTTGAAATGTTCACCGGTGGTAAAGTCGCTAAACCGCAAACCGAAAGCTTTACACGCCGTAAAAAAACATTCTTCGTCATTGCTTGTGGTGTCACTAACAGATTTAATTTTTAGCAAATGCTGTTAACCAGCTGTTGAGTGCTATTGTATGACTGATTGGAACTGTACTGCATTGTTTCGCTGTCGTGTATTTTATGTTCGGTGTGCTATATGTGCTTTGTGACCATCTGTACGGTCCTCCGTAAAGTTGTACCCCGCCTCCCCCACATCAGACGCAAATTTATATAAAAATGATGTTAATCGTTTGTGCTGCAACAGTTTTGTTCATACAGTATTATGCTTTTATTGAGATATTAATTTCGACTCTGGGGCCGTCACTCGTAGCTTTTTCTTAGCTTAGCTCCCGCAGCTAATGGAGCATACCAACTCTCAATAACAGAGGGGTGTCCTAACAACTAGCACGAACAGAGCACAAAAAAATTCGGGTCCATTTTTGCGGTAAATTTGGGGGCTTGAGATATTAATTTCGAGTGATGACGTCGCTCTAAGCCCCTCATTTACTGCAAAATGGTTCTGAATTTTTGCCATTCGTTTCTGCTACTTGTTAGGACACCCCTCTGTTATGTTATGTTAATGGAGAGTACCAACTCTTTAAGGAACAATTATCTTATTATTACGTTACATACGTACATACATACATATTGTTAGTTTACGGTAATGTTTTGAACTACCAATGTGCTATGCTGGTGCTGTGTTTCACCAGTCAGTAAAATGACATTTCTGTATCTGTACACGAGCTCTGTTTTGTTGTATTCTTCTATTTATTGGTGCTAAAATTAGGGTGCGCGTTATACACGGGTACACTAATTTCCCCTAGATTTTGCAAGTAAATTTGGGGTGCACATTATACACGGGTGCGCCTTATATAAGGGTAATTACGGTATCCAAAATTGTTCAGAAGTGACTGCGAAATGCTTGAAAATGTACAGGAAATGACCCAAAATCAAGAAGAAGTAACCCACAAGTACCCTAAACAAGGAAGTAAGCCAAAATGAACTTATTGCCTGACATATACTGGAAGGAATGACTCATGCTCATCTTTCACTACCATTGACGGCAGGGCCAGCCCAGCCTATACACAGACTATGCAGCTGCTTAGGGCCCTTGACCACTAGGGGGCCCCCAATCTGGCAATTGTTTAATTTATATTCCATTTTGTTTACTACAGTTTGCTTTATTTGACTTTTGTGAGTTTTGATACTTGATTACAAGCTTAAAAATATATAAGTTCTTCCTTAACTTCTTTCTTTCCTTAGAAAAATGTTTGGCGCTATCTACTGTAAGTACTGACAATCATTTGGGGTGAGAAGTCTGAAGTATGCAGTGCAACACAATCTGATTAATATACAAAATATGGACGTATGGCTTGGATTGCATGCATGGGTTTCACAGTACACAGTGACGAAATGGTGGGCCAAAAATATGGGCCCCTTTGCATTATTTTGCTTAGGGCCCCCAAATGGCCTGGGCCCTGATTGACGGCGCTTGACATCCAATCCATTCATTTTCACCCGACAGTGAAAACTGATTGGATGTCACGTCCCCTCAAAGGCAGTTCAAAATCAAATAAATTGAATCAGGTATGCTAACACACTACGTATCCTTGTAAAGTTTTATGTGACCAACTTTAAAGACATCACTGGTGTGTACAGTATAACCATCTTAATATGTATTAAGATGACTTTTTCAGGAGGCAACATTTTCTTTGTCCGTCTCTGAGGATGATGTCATCATCCCGCTGCTGTAATCCCCAAATAATCCCCGCCATTGTCCCACTCGCTCGCTTTGATCCCCGTCATAATCGCTATTGCGTGAAGCATTGTATTTTCACAGCGGAAAAGATACGCAAGTTTAATGTGTCACAAATAAATAAATAAAAATAAAAATTCATGCAGATTTTCTATGTTATAGATTTTGGAATAATCTGGATTGAAACCTACGGAAGGCGGAGGTTATGCATTTGGCTCCGTGTGTCTTGTATGTTTATGTTAAAAAAGGGATTCTCATCTAGCTTGCGGGATATGACTGTAATATGTAAAAGTGATTCAATTTGGAGGTAACGAGGTCAAAGGTCACGGAGGTCACAGAGGTCAGGAAAGGAATTTGGTGAGAAATCTATTTTATCTATTGGCAGGGTAGTTGAAATGATGAGATTACAAAAACTGATGACATTCTGGGCATGAGGGCAAAGGTCAAAGAGGTCATGAATGTAAATTAATTTCCCAGACCACTAAACATGGCGATGCTTTGAATTTGGCTGTTTAAATGGAAGACTAAGTGTGAAATTGTCCACTGTAAGAGATTTTAAAAATCTGAAAAAAAAAAACACAAAAAACCTCCATGAGTTGCAGCAAAATTAACAGGAAAAGACCCCAACTTAACAGTAAGGGTGACCCAAAATGTGCAGAACGTGATCTGAGAGCTCCCCCTTGAAATGTCCCACAATCAACAAGAAGTGACCTTGGAATGCCCCCAAATCTTCATGGAGAAGAACAATCCTTTTATTGTCCCAAAATTAACAGGAAGTGACCTGGAATGCTCCAAAATCTTTTTAAAAAAGTGACTATAAGTGCCTTAAAACCAACTGGAAGTGACCTGGAAGTGCCACAAAATCAACAGGAAGTGGCCCAAAATTACAGGAACTGACCCAAATTGTAAAGGAATTGACCTTGAAATAACCCAAAATCCATCCATCCCCAGCCACTTCAACCAGCTCCTCCGGCGCGATCCTAAGACGTTCCCCGGCCAACCGAGAGACATAGTCTAGACCAGAAATGTCCAAAGTCCGGCCCGGGGGCCAAATGCGGCCCGTGGTCAAATTTCATCCGGCCCCCAGCCTCAGTCATAAAATCAGTAACGTCTGGCCCGCACACAGACTTAATAAATTGGTCAGCAGTACTGCAACCAGCATATGAAGTAGCTTACACACAAAATGCTGCTCCTCATTTACCCACTAAAAGGCAGCAGCACTTTAACCCTTTATTGCCAAATGTATCACATTTGATACATCTAAAATTTCATGATTTTGAGACTAATTTAGAATTTTGACATTTCTTTTTTGGAAAAAAAAAACGATTGATGCAAGTCAACATGCATTTGCAGGTTCTATGAGAGAAAAAAAAAACATGATTTCGCATGAGTTATAGATATTAGAGCGGTTATTACACATTCATTTAGACTTTTTTTTACAAATTAGAAAAAATGGTTTCATTAGGACCATATTTTTTTCAAATTTTGGGATTCTCTGATAATTGCTTCATGTTGCAGGTATTGAAGGGCTAAGCGACATTACCCTGTGTGACCCATTACTTCCATTTTCTAAAATGGCGACAATCAACAAAAAAAAAGAAAGCTGACTATGACGGCCGACGCTTCAAGGACAGGTGGAAATTGGACTATTTCTTCACTAAAAAACGCAACAACTGTGTCTGCCTTATTTGCAAAGAGACAGTCGTTGTTTTTAAAGATTTCAATGTTAACCGATATTACCAAACAAGACACGCTGACGTGTATGGCAAGAAATTGAAACAACTTGAAGCTAGTTTAATTTCACAGCAGCAGTATTTCGCAAGAGCCCGAGAGTCGAAAGAGAACGCCACAAAGGCTAGTTGTAAGATTGTTGAAATTATTCAATTTAAAAAAATAATAAAGCAAATGTGACACACTGAATGGCTTGCTAAAATTTGCTTAAATATATTGTTCTATGTAGAGGATGTCAGCCAAGGTCGGCCCTCCACATTTTTACCGCACCAAATCTGGCCCCCTTTGCAAAAAGTTTGGACACCCCTGGTCTAGACATAGGATGCGAGGGCACCGGGGGTACTCTGGGGCGGGAGTTGATCGGGGCCCTTGCACTTTTCTGCACTGCGGCCGGTGGTTCTGCCAGATGGGGCCATGCCTGTGGGAGCCTGCCTCTTAATTCACGCACTCGTCACTTTGCACTCTAAATATCTTTCACTCTGGCACCTACATACTCATTTCCCCTGGGAGAGTAGGGACAGGGCCCGGCTCCCCCTTGATTTTAATGCATCACACACTAAGAGTGTAGGATGTATGGGACCTGCTGGGGGGGGGTGACATCACGGTTACCTCCTCACGGCAGGCCCCGCCATTCCCGCACCATTTTTAACACATCATACCCCACGGGGGAGCTCCAGCAAAGGGCGACGGGACAGGCGACTGGGTAGAAATTTCATGCAGCGGTCCCATTGCCCCAAGCCGAGCTCTCCTGTTTAATGCATACATTGCACTAGCGTCCCCACACAATCCCATCACAGTGCTGGGTAATGGCTGCCTGCCGGGGACCTGGCAGCCACAGTAATAGGGTGGTAGGCGGGTCCCACATTTTTTCTCTATGGCGTGGCTCCCGGGGCGTGGCCTCTGCTCTGCCTGGGCTGCCGGCCGCGGGAGTTGGGAGAGGTCGGGGCTCTGCTCTCGTATCGCCCCGTGGTGGCTCCTTGGCGTTCTCCTGCTTCCGCGTTGCCCTCTCTCCTCTGCCTGGGTACCTGCCCTGAGCTCCCCGTCGCGGGTCACTGGCTGGACGGCGGTGTGTTGGCTGGGTGTCGCCTACTCCAGTCGGGGACACTGCCCAGCCCTGGGCTTGGTGGGCCGTTAGGGGGTCCCGTGGTGTGCCGTGACGGTTGAGGGGCTGTGGCACGTGGGCCAAGTAAGTGGACTGGGGTAGGCATGGAGGTTTGTGTTGCATCCCCTCTTTCCATCACTGATGGCTGATTGATGGGGGTGTGGGTGGTCCTGGGGTTGCCTGGAAAAGCCAGACTATACCCCTGTATTTTTCAAACACTGGGAGAAATAGCCTGGGACCCAGCACATTAACGGCCTCTCGAGCAAGGTACAAAATCAATCGTCCAATCAGATTCGTTTATTGGCGTGACGTGTTCTTAACGGGTAACGTCACTCTTGCGCGCCGAAAGTCGTGTCTACAACAACACAGATGGCGAACGGGAGAGCCGAGAATATGTTCCAATCCGCGGTAAAACCAGTTTTAAATTACCGAAAAAACACATCGAAATAAGTCATTGACAATTGTCAACATGGCTCGCGCTAACCATGTTGAATAAACTTCTCCATTCTCCGCTCACGCTAATTACTTGTCGCTTTAACAACGTCACGTCTGCCCGTCACTGATTGGTCCACTCCGCTGTTTGCTTTGGCTTGCTCCGCCCTCGGAATTTGATCCGTCGGACGGTCGCCAGACTCAATCGCTGGAACAGCGGTGAGTCTGGTATACCAGGCAAGCCCTGGGGACCACCCTGGATCCCTGGGGTGGTGACGATGGCTGCTTTCCTTGGCTGCGGGAGGAGGGATGGGCTGTGCTGCCCCCCCACACGCCTCCCTCCCTGGGCTTCCTGGGTTGGGGCCATGGTCCCAGGGTGGCGTCCACGCGGCGTCTCCACTCATCTGCATGTCTGTCGCATGTTTGATGGGACTCGCACATGGCTGGATGTGACTGAGCTCGCTCAGGGGGGAGGCCTCGGTTCCGGGATTGATGATGGGGCAGCCTAGGGTCGGTTACCAATGGGCTTACACTATCAACAGATTCACACGACTACTGGGTTTTAGAGCAAAGGGCTGATTTGTGTACACTCCTCACTTCCCAATCACTTATCTTATAGACCCCCGCCCTTTCCCTGGTCAACAGGCCCCCCACATGGTGTCAACCGGTAATACAACATATTCATAGTTAGTGTGTTCTTTTCTGTTCTTCTGTTCCCCTTCCTGTTCACTGCTTTGTCTTAATAAACGAAGTACGTTGAATGATCACAATGGGGTATGTCATACTCTCAATGTGAAACATTAAAAATGACCCAAATTTAACAGGAAAATACCTCAAATTAACAGGAAGTGACCTAGAAGGCCCAAAATCTTAAGAAAATGACTATAATTGCCTCAAAATCAACAGGAAGTGACCCGGAAATGATCGAAAATAACAAGAAACAGGGGAGTGACCTAAACTGAACGTTCATTCACCCCTCCCAGTTAAAAAAGATTGGATGTCTATCATCATCAATGGCAGGCAGTGAGTTTATCCCTTCCGTTTCCTTTGAATTTTCCAAGTTAAAAAGTGCAGGAAAACTTTTTCATTGAATTTCCTCCCGCGCTGTAAACTTTTGAATGCGTCGAGTCGGAGCAGCAAAACACACAAATGTGTGTTTGGGGGCCTTAAAAGAAAAAAAAAAGAATAAAAGAAGAAGCAAAAGCGGCGCGCGGATGTGAAATGTCGTCCCCAGGATGAGCGCTTTTTACTGTTAATGGAGAAATAGAGTGTGTGGCATATTTAATGGCTTTTTGTTTTTATTGTACGGCACTGAATAATTAACTGGGAAGCGGCGTGTCACGCAGATTTATCTTTTAATTAAAACAACGTGCGCGCCGCATATTTGAGCGCGCGTCCAAATAAATGCAACACGCTAGGACCGCCCCCCCTCCCGACCAAATTTATGTTTTGTTTATCCTGAGCTTAATTATTTGAAAATTATTCACTGTACGGCCACGCGTGGTAATAAGCAGTCAGGCTTTATTAATGGCCGACGAATATAAGAGAAATGCGCTCGATGAGGGAAGGAATAAAAAAATGCGTTTCGGACAGTGAAGTGAAGTTGGCCACGTCAGATGCAAATTTATTAAAAATGATGTCAATCGTTTGTGCTGATTTTGTTTTTAAGATATTGACAATTTTTTTATAGGTCAATCTGAGGTCAATCAGCCCCCATTTTGATTTAAAATGGCGTCAATCGTTTATGCTGTAAAAAATTTCATTTGTCCTCCTGTCGTTTTCGACATATTGAGATATTAATTTGGAGTGATGTCACGCAGCCCCCTATTTTGATTTAAAATGGTTAAAAATGGTGTCAATTATTTATGCTAGTTTGTGCTGTAAAAATTTTTGTGCTATCGTTTTTAACTTATTTGCTCCCAAAAACGTATAAATACGTAATATTTTCAATTGTCTCAGTGTCCCAAAGACGTATTTATACTGGGAATGTCAAAATTATCGCGTTAACGGGCGGTAATTAATTTTTTAAATTAATCACGTTAAAATATTTGACGCAATTAACGCACATGCCCCGCTCAGACAGATTTAAATGACAGTACAGTGAACTGCCCACTTGTTAATTGTGTATTATGGAGTTTTGCCGCCCTCTGCTGGCGCTTGGGTGCGACTGATTTTATAGGCTTCAGCACCCATGAGCATTGTGTAAGTAATTATTGACATCAACAATGGCGGGCTACTAGTTTATTTTTTGATTGAAAATTTTACAAATTAAATTAAAACGAAAACATTAAGAGGGGTTTTAATATAAAAGTTCTATTACTTGTACTAACATTTATCTTTTAAGAACGACAAGTCTTTCTATCCATGGATCGCTTTAACAGAATGTTAATAATGTTAATGCCATCTTGTTGATTTATTGTTTTAATAAACAAATACAGTACTTATGTACCGTATGTTGAATGTATATATTCATCTTGTGTCTTATCTTTCCATTCCAACAATAATTTACAGAAGACTATGGCATATTTTATGGTTGGTTTGAATTGCGATTAATTACAATTAATTAATTTTTTTTTTTTTTTTTTTAACAAGAGACATCTCTAGGTTCTGATGCAACTTAGCTCCAAAGCACAATGCTGAAAATCCATTTTAAAGCCCACCCTGTTCGCCGAGACGGGGCCACAACAGCGCCATCTCCCAGCCCAACAGTCCAGCCATGTGCAAATAAATTATTACTTTGCCATCAAAAGCTCTATTTGTCTTGTTGTTTATGTTATTTTGTAAAAAGAAAACATTAGTCACATCCCAAATAAAAAATAGCTGTGTTAAAGTCAAAGTTATGTTTGAAATGTATCCTTTTACAAAAAGCTCAATTTCTCTGTTTTTTCATCAGAAATGGGAAAACTGCTCAAACTAAGCTATTTTCTAATGCTGATTTCTAAAGAACGGAAAAGATATGAACTAACTTTTTTTCCCTGCTGAAAGAAAAGAGTAATCTTTCTTTTGGTAGGTTCCATGTTTATATAGCCATAGAACAGAATTTTCAGTGGGCCTTGCAAAATCAGTCAAAATCCAGTAAAACGTCTAGGAGAGGAGGGGGTCTGGCGATGATGTGAGGCCAAGGACCGGTTTAAGTAAGCTGCTGATGATGATCAGCGGCACCTGGTCCCAGGCTCACCCATCTGTGCAATCAAGGCAGTAACACAAATGCACAAACACAGGGAGGAGGATCACTTGAATACACCGGCCAATTTATTGACACTGAATTGAATAACTTGTTTAGCAGTCAAACAGTGACTTCAAAACGCGATTATGACTATGAATAAAGCACTTACCATACAAATTTGCCGTCCGCTGATGGGTCGTGACTCCTGCGTGCTCTTCTGTTTAGTTGCATTTCAGGTGTGTGCTGACAATGACGTCACATGTTATCCATTAAATTTCAGAGTTTGAGCGCATCAGGTCTGCACGGTCCGCCCCGGAACAGTACGTAACCCATCATTTGGACTGTCATTGTGCTGATCCTGTGCACTGACGTTAAGTGGGTGTGATTGCTATGCGGATCTGGTGAGCTGAGGCCGGATCTGGCAAGCAGTCGCCTGCTAGTGGGGCATTTTGCAATAAATGGGAGGGCTGTGTGACATCATCACTCCAAAATAGAAGGAAAATAATGTTAGCAGTAGGGTTGTTCCGATCATGTTTTTTTGCTCCCGATCCGATCCTGATCGTTTTAGTTTGAGTATCTGCCAATCCCAAAAATTTCCCAATCTGATTGCTTTTTTTTTTTTGCTCCCGATTCAATTCCAATCATTCTCGATCATTTTTCCCGATCATATACATTTTGGCAATGCATTAAGAAAAAAATGAATAAAACTCGGACGAATATATACATTCAACATACAGTACAGAAGTACTGTATTTGTTTATTATGACAATAAATCCTCAAGATGGCATTTACATTATTAACATCCTTTCTGTGAGAGGGATGCACGGATAGAAAGACTTGTAATTCTTAAAGGATCAATGTGACTTTGTATATTGTGACTAAATATTGCCATCTAGTGTATTTGTTGAGCTTTCAGAAAATGATTCTGCAGCCATTTAACTTCTGCCCAAATGCATGATGGGAAGTGCAACCATGACTGTGCGTAGGGGCACCAATTGATATATCTTCTCTGCGTTGGGAAAGAACATAGGGTGTTAAGAAAATGATCAACTACTACCTTTCTTCCCCACATTACCTCCCACGTTATTTTTAATTGCTGAGAGAGGTACTGTAAGGCTTTAGCCACATAAAAACTGGCTCCAAAGGCTGTCAAAATTCTCTCTACTCATTATACGCTGCCTTTTAGTGCTATCTATAGGTAAAACGGCGTCTTTATAGATTGAACGCGACAACGCGTGAGTGGGTCGTGCAGCGCATGCGTTAATTGCGTTAAATATTTTAACGTGATAAATTAAAAAAAAAAAAAAAATTAATTACCACCATTAACGGGATAAATTTGACAACCCTACCTTAAGCCTAAACTAAAGACTCTGGATAAGTGTAACATATTATATCTGTAATGTTAAATACAATTAGAAAACAACTTAATTAAAAAAAATATATATATATATAAAAAAAAGGCATGTCCGATATTTTTTTGCCAATTCCGATACTTTGAAAATGACGTGATCCGACCCGATCAATCGGCATCCCGAACGATCGGGACATCTCTAGTTAGCAGCACCAATGATTTAATGAATTACTTCACTCTCCGTAAAAACCCGCATCAGATGCAAATTTATATAAAAATGATGTCAATTCTTTGTGCTGTAAAATATTTCTTTTTTTGCTGTTAGCCTTTTGGAGATCTTGAACATTCTTTTAGATCAATTTTGACTTAAAATGGCTAAAAATAGTGTCAATCATTTGTGCTGCAACGGTTTTGTAGAAATTCTACTTTTAATTTGGAGTGATGACATCCCGCAGCCCCCCATTCATGGTATAAAGGAAGATGAAAATACTGTTTGGTCAGCGTTTCGCGGTGAAAGATGCCATTCAATGGACGAGTTAAGTGTTTCCTCGATGTGGACAGAGCGTGATGATGCTAATCTAATCGGCTTCGCTACTCCGCCAGAGGATGAGTGTCGGCGCTAACAGCTCGACGTCTCCATTAGCTGTTCCCGAGGAGTGCATGTGTGCACTTAGGGAAACAGGAGGCGCGCTCCAACCAACAAAATTTGGACAAAATCATAAAAGTGGAGAGAGATGCGTTGTAAATTCTATATTTATATATTGGAAATATCATCAGATTGGTAGATATATTTTATTAACAGACTAAATGTCCAAATCACAACACATCATGATTTAAATTGTAGCAAAATTGGGAGAAAATTTGGGCTAAAATCTGAAAATGGCCTGGGTTAAGAATGACAAAAATTGGACGATTTTGACCGAAATCGTGTTCAATCATTTGGATCCATCCATCCACCACAAAAACTTGAATAATTGGAGAAATTTGGGGCTAAAGTCTGAAAATATTCTGGGTTTAGAATTAAAAAAAAAAATTAGAAAATATACAGAGTAATTTTCAACAAAAATATAGACATTTTTTTTAATCACAAATCTTGAATAATTGGAGAAATTTGGTGCTAAAATTTGAAAATATTCTGGATTAAATCACAACATTTGAACATGGTTTTGCTCTAAAACATGTCCAATAACTTGGACTAAAAATGTAACAATTTGGAGAAATATAGGAGGGGAAATGTGTAGAAATTGGGTGGCCATCAGAAAATATAGGGAGGAATATTTGACAAAAAATAACAATCTGATTACAAAAACCTCTACCAAAAATTGTATAATGGAAGAAATTGTGGGCTGAAATCTGAAAATATTCTCAGTAAACAATTACAAAAATTGAACACGGTTTTGGTCCAAAACATGTCCGATGACTTGGACTAAAAATAGGTGAAAATTAGAAAATATAGGCAGTAATATTCAACCCAAAAAATTGCACATTTTGATTACAAAAACTTATACCAAAAGAATGGATTATGGGAGAACTTTTGGGCTAAAATCTGAAAATATTCTGGGTTAAGAGTTAGAAAATTTGAACATGGTTTTGGTCCAAAACATGTCCAATAGTTTGTACTAAAACATAGCAATTGGGAGAAATAGAGGGGGAGAAATGTGTAAAAAACAAAACAAAACAAAAAAAACCCCAAAAACAAACAAACAAACAAAAAAAATGGGTGGAAATTAGACAGAATATGGAGGAAAATTCAACAAAAAAGATATAAAAAAATTAATTGAAATGGGAGAAATTTGGAGCTAAAATATGAAAATATTCTGGGTTAAGAATGAGAAAATTTGAACATTGTTTTGGTATAAAAAATGTCCAATACCTTGGATTAAAAATATAGCAATTTGGAGAAATATAGGTGGGGGGGGGGGGGGGGGGGGTGTTGGGGGGGGGGGGGGTAGAAATTGGGTGGAAATTAGAAAATATATGGAGGAATATTGAAAAGAAATTGTATAATGGGGGAAATTTGGAGCTAAAATCTGAAAATATTATTGGGTTAAATCACAACATTAGAACATAGTTTTGATCCAAAAATGTCCAATAATTTGGAATAAAAAGGTAGCAATTTAGAGAAAATAGGTGTGGAAATGTGTAGAAATTGGGTGGAAATTAGAAAATATAGGGAGGAATATTTGACAAAAAAAAAAGACATTCTGATTACCAAAACTTGTAACAAAATTTAATAATGAGAGATATTTTCAGCTAAAATCTAAAAAATATTCTGTCTTAAGATTTAGAAAAATTGAACATGGTTTTGACCCAAAACATGTCTGATTCGTTGGACTAAAAATATAGCAATTGGGACATATGGGGCAAAAATATGTAGAAATTGGGTGGAAATTCGAAAATATACGGAGGGATAGTGAACAAAACAAACCCCCCCCCCCCCCCCCCCCCCAAAAAAAAAAATTGAATAATAAAACTTGGGGCTAAAGTGTGAAAATATTCAGGGTTAGAAATTAGAAAGTATATGGCGGAAAATTCAACAAAAAAGATACAAAAAATACATTGAAATGGGAGAAATTTGGAGCTAAAATATGAAAATATTCTGGGTTAAATCACAACATTAGAACATGGTTTTGATCCAAAAAATGTCCAATAATTTGGAATAAAAAGGTAGCAATTTGGAGAAATATAGGGGTGGAAATGTGTACAAATTGAGTGGAAATTAGAAAATATAGGGAGGAATATGACCAAAAAAAAAGACAACATTCTGATTACAAAGACTTTTAACAAAATTGTTTAATGAGAGAAATTTTAAGCCAAATTCTAAAAAATATTCTGTTTTCAAGAATTAGAAAAATTGAACATGGTTTTGATCCAAAACATGTCCGATTATTTGGACTAAAAACATAGCAATTTGGAGGGATATAAAACTTGTATAATAAAACTTGGGGTTAAATTGTGAAAATATTCAGGGTTAAGCATCAGAGAATTTGAACACTGTTTTGTCCATACTTTGGGGCCAGTGTCCAATGTTTTAGACAAAAAAACTAGGGCTGTCAAACGATTAAAATTTTCAATCGAGTTAATTACAGCTTAAAAATTAATTAATCGTAATTAATCGCAATTCAAACCATCTATAAAATATGCCATATTTTCTGTAAATTATATATATATTCTGTCAAATAAATTGTTGGAATGGAAAGATAAGACACAAGATGGATATATACATTCAACATACGGTACATAAGGACTGTAGTGGGCATTTCACTCTACTGTCATTTAAATCTGTCTATGCTGTCCTCACGCCGGAGCGTCTACTTTTTCCAAAGTTAGACAGCTAGTGAACGACGCCTTAATAATCAGACTTCTTCCTTTTTCATCTGATTTATTAATAAAACGGCCTCAAACCATTGTCCTCTTTAGACCGTCGTAAAACTACAAAAAAAAAAGTACACAAGCATTGCATTAGCAACAACGTTAGCTTAGCACGCTATACAGGTTCACTAAACATAACCAAAAGCGCCTCATACAAAAAATATAACATTCCGCTTACTAACATAATATGTACATTCTTTACAACAACCATACTTACGGACAAATCTTGTCCAAGGATCATATAAGCACAACATTACAACGTAGGCGTCAGCCCGAGACGTCGTGCAGCCATATTGAACTGGCAAGAAAACAATAAACCATGTCGCAAAGCGACCACAAGAGTTCGCTGTTAGACAGCACAAAAAGCCTTGCTGTAAAACTTACCAAATTTGGGCACCAAATCAAAATCAAATCTACAACTAATTGATGATCAAATATTGAACTATTTTGATAGTTGATTGCTAGTTGATTCATTGCTTAGCGATGTTATTGACATCAAAATTGGCATTATCTTCTTAACTGAAACTCCTAATAATAAATATTGTCTTTTTATTCATTTTTACTTCATTCACATTGTCAATAATTTTCCCATTTATTTATTTTATTAGTTTTTTAAATTACAAATGCAAATAATGTGGAAATATGTTAATAATTATTATTAATTAGGGCTGTCAAACGATTTAATTACAGCTTAAAAATGAATTAATCGTAATTAATCGCAATTCAAACCATCAATAAAATATGCCATATTCTTCTGTAAATTATTATTGGAATGGAAAGCTAAGACACAAGATGGATATATACATTCAACATACGGTACATACTGTAAGTACTGTATTTGTTTATTATAACAATAAATAAATAAATAAGATGGCATTAACATTATTAACATTCTCTTAAAGCGATCCATGGATAGACTTGTAGTTCTTAAAAGATAAATGTTAGTACAAGTTATAGAAATTTTATATTAAAACCCCTCTTAATGGTTTCGTTTGATTAAAATTTGTAAAATTTTCAATCAAAAAATAAACTCGTAGCTCGCCATTGTTGATGTCAATAATTACACCGTGCTCACTCATGGTACTAACCCATAAAATCAGTTGGACCCAAGCGCCAGCAGAGGGCGCCGAACACCAAAAAACAAGTAACAAGCGGACATTATACTGTACTGTCATTTTAATCTGTTTGAGCGGGGCATGTGCGTTAATTGCGTCAAATATTTTAACGTGATTAATTAAAAAAATTTATTTACCGCCCGTTAACGCGATAATTTTGACAGCCCTATTATTAATATTTCAAAAATAAATGTAAAGAAAACAAAACAGGGACAAATAAGTTTTAGTTCATTTGACTTGTTTTAAAATTTTCATTGTATTTTTATAATTTACTTGAATTAAAAGATGGAGAGGTATCCACCTATTCTAATCAGAGTCATTGAACGAACTATTTTGACTGACGTTAAACTATTTCACCGAGATTGTTTACCTAAAAAAATAAAATATTGGTCTTTAAGCATCTTAACAATAGGTACTAGTGCTATTTTCCTCATATATCAGCCGACAAAAGGTATATTTTCCCCAATAAAAGCAGTTGATTGTGGAATGGGATTGTCCTTGGCCAGCGAGCGTGAAAAGATCTCCCGCCACCCACCCAACGGCATAATTAAACAGAATTCCCATGTTCTTCTGTGTCCATTAGGACAGCGCTGGGGAAATGGTCATTATCACTCGCAGGAAATAGGACCATAAATATGCCCGGAATGAAAATGTCAATTAGTGGTCAGCGCTGACGGTGGGGAACGAGCACGCTCAAGTATTTAGGAACATTCGCGTCTTGTTTTTCACTGCACTCACATCTTGCTAGACTAGAATGACCAAATGTTTTGTTATCATAGACCTGTTAGGATGGGTGGTCACCGCAGTTTTCAAAAGTTATCATTTAGGGATGGGACGATTGATATACCAGGGTCACGATACGAGATAAAAAAAATTAAAAAAAACTATTCTATCAATTTTATCATTTTTCAGGGTTTCCCCACAAATAAAAGATTGTGGCGCACCGCCACACCAAAATAATAGCCGCCACGCCTTGCAAATGAGATTTTTTTTTTTTTTTAAGGCCGTTTCAACCTAGCAGCAGCCTAGTGTTAAGTGTTCAGCGGCAACCTATTCATTGTGTATTGTAATGTCCGTAACTATGCACGGCCCCCTGAAGAGTCGATGGAACTGGAGAGCAGTGACGTAGGGGGAAGCGAGTAAGAAGAATGAGAGAACAGACAAGATAACGAGAGATAGCGGTTGCATGTCACGGGAGCTTGCTGTAATTTTGTTATCGTTTTTCTTAATTATTGTTGCCACTATAAAGTGGGTAAGCCAATACCGACTCCTTTCCTTCTTCCCCCCCATCAAGGGCATTACAGTATTTTGGATCGGACTTTTTTAGAGAAAGTGAGCGGTGGACGGCCGTCTTGGACGGAAGGGCAAGTTTGAATGAGTTTTCACCGAGAGGCGGGGCCCAAAATACAGCCTTGCTATTTTCAGAGCGCCGCCGCGCTAATGTCAACAACGCATCCAATTACAGAGGGGCAGGCCTACTTATATCTGTGCTCTCAGGCTGTTTCGGCAGACGGATATACGCAATAACGGTTGACGAAACCTTGATAAATGCACTTTTGTTTCAGGTTTTGCACACACACACATCTACAGTACATACAAATTCAAAAGACATTGTGAAAAAAACATGACATTGAATTTGAAAGTATTTTCAAAAATATTTACAATAAATCAGTTCAAATTTTCTTGATCAAAACCAAACAAAAAAAAGGAAAACTGCAGTGAGAGGCAGATGAATGGAAAAACCAATGTAAAAATGCTACTCGCAACCAAGGGGTCAAGAATACAAACTGTCAAATGGTAGCAAGTAAATATCTTGGCAAGCCGCCTAGGATCGGTTTAAAGACACTGCTGATAAGCTGGAATTGGATGCAAGTGATAAGATGATTATTAAATGGTTATTAAATATTTCCTTTTACCAATGAAGGCTCACAATAAAGTATTGATTGATTGCTATAATAGTATGTTTCATGATTGATTGCAGAAAGAGAAATTTTAGTGATTGACAACTATAGACGTGTTTAGCCCTTGATAAAACTGCCTTGTCATTTTGACAGGTTTAAATCGGCCTAGGTTCCACAGGTCAACTTAAATACATTTAAGGAATCATATTGTTGCATTTTATTACTTACCAAATGCTATTGCTTCATGAAATGTAGTTGATGAGATAGTTATTAACTTGTTATTACATATTTGCTTTTATCAATTGCTGCCCACAATGAAGAAATGCTTTTGCTTATTGCTGCCCACAATGAAGAAATGCTTTTGCATATTATTATATTTCACAAAGAAAGAATGTTTTTATCTAGAAGAAGCCTTTTGCCTGTTCAAGGGCAGAAGAGGCCGCTTTGCTTGCTGAAATGTGCTTACACACATGTATATACCGTAATTTCCGGACTACAAGCCGCTACTTTTTTCCCCTCATTTTGGGTCCTGCGGCGTGTGCAATGATGCGGCCAATTTGTGTATTTTTCTAACGGCCGCCAGGGGCACTAGAGCATGGAATGTGGGAGTGAGACACAAGGAATATACAGTATGTGTCGAGGAAGACGCTAGTTTGCACTATTTCCGGTAGTTTAACTTTGTGCGTTGTGCATGAATAGAGGTGGCAGACCCTCTTCTTTGTGCATGAGTAGAATTGGCAGACCTGCATCATGGAAAATGCTAGAAGAAATTAAATTGGCCATCTGAGTTGTATGGGACGCTTTGATGACGAGCAGCTTTTGCACAGGTTTGCCGGGGGAGCCTGGCAGCGTGAAGCGCTGTGAAAGAGTCCGCCATCACCAACGGGTTTTAAGGGGCCAGTCTGCTGCGTGACGAGGCGAGGAGGACGGCGCAGGCTGGAAGTGAATATGCCTCATTATGGGAGACATTGAAGGCGACGGGAAGGAGAGACTGAGTAGGTGCATGGCGAAATGTATCTGAGTGTCTTCATATCCAACACTGAGGGTGAAGCCTTCCATGGTTTGAACGCACAGGAGGAAGATGAAGATTGCTAACAAAGACTTATGTTTTTATTAACCAGCACAATTAGTGCTGCACCGCCTTGCTGATGCTATGTAACTTCCGTGCCGCTGCTATATAACTGCCATGTTTGCCGGCGCTGTTTGGAACGAAAAGTTAAGGTGTGTTATTAAAAGTTTGAAAACTGTATTTCTTTGTCAATGTCTCTTGTTACTAAGCGGGCACATGCGGCTTATAGGCAGGAGAGGCTTATGTATGTACAAAATGGTTTTTCCTTTAAAAATGTACTGGGTGAGGCTTGTAATAAGGGGTGCCCAATAGTCCAGAAATTACGGTAATTCCACCTACATGCACACACATAGCCAAACAAAGACAAGAGGTGTCGCCAGCTTGCTTCTCCTTTTTCCCTTTTAGGGCAAGAAAACCGTCTGTTGCTAGGGCCATCCCAAATAAAAAGCGAGGTGAAGGAGGGGCTAGTTTGAACGATTGCGGAAGCTGTATCCTGCTTCTCCTTGCAAGCTTTTCAACTAAATTGAGTGCCTTCTCTCCTTATTTTGGGTAATATTATAAATGTCTACCTAAGGATTCGTATTTGAACTTGACAGCAAGCACGAGTCATCCCACAATTCTGTAACAAAACAATCTGACCAGCAGCAGAATATGACAAAATCATGCCAGTTGTCATACTAGCTTCACTTGCTAGCTAGCACAGCTATTCTCCCAGTCCAGCCCAAACACATCATCACCCCTAGTGTTCATTATATGTAGGGATGTCCGGATCCAGGTTTTTGCGCTTCAGATCCGATACCGATATTGTTTTGCACTTCCGATCCGATACCGATACTGGCCGATACCGATACAGACCTATCTGAGCATGTGTTAAAGTTTAAAGTTATTTAGCCTCCTTACTTAGTTGTCAGACTCATGTTGAAAAAGGTTTTAGTACTCTTGATAACAACTTGCCAGCTGAATTAGGTGAGTTTGAATAACACACAACGGTTGGTAACAAGAAACTCACCTGTTTATTCAGTGACAAACACAAAACATTGTAAATAACAAACAGAAATGGCATAGGCAGTCAGTAAAACGTGCAAATAATAATGTAAACTGTCTTAAAAAAGCAAAACACACAAACAATCTCAGTGGAAAATCCTCCAAGCTATTAGATGCTTTTAATGTTTCGTGCATTAGTTACAAATATTGTATATAAAGCCTCTCAGGTTTAAATAAACGACTATTTCAGTATCAAGTTAATATTTTAAAACAGTAAATAAAATACTCAAGTCCTCATTCTGTATCAGCAGTTTTACACTACATTCAATTCATTTAATTTTGCGAATCAACTGTTAAAGTTGTTAAAATTGCTCCTGTTATTCCATAATTTCCCTTCTGTCTACTTTCGACATGTGAAAGTTCTAAAACTGTTTTGAAGATAGATTCAAGTCAAGATTTTGCCGATTTCGGAGTATTTCAGATAAAAAGTTAATTAGGTTCACTTGGAAGCTTCACAACAGCCTACTAGGGAAGTCTCCTGCTTTAAGATGGCGGCTGTTTACTAACGCATTAGTTTTCCATACTTCAATGTTGCTGACGCCGTCGAGTCTGCCATCTTGCATCTAGTTCTATATACATATGATATCTATTATCTCCAGTAAAACGACGTTGACGTAGTTTGTAGCGGCTGTCAGCAGCAGTCAAGTATTCTTGTGTTTTTTATCCAGCGGCATGAGTTGGGCTAAAGCCGTGAGTTCAGCATTGGCATTACCCGGGTCTATGACAAGCATGATGTTTACTTTCGAGACGCAATGCGGTCAGTTTCTCATTGCGTCCCTAAGACCGCGCTGTGTATTAGTTCCGCTTTACTTGACATATTTCAACAATCGGAATTTGGATGTTTGTGAATCGCTCTCGAAACTTCCACGGCCGAATCGCTCAAGGATGTAATGACGGCTGGGCATGTTGTACCATGGTTCTAAGTGTTGGATGGTGCGTCTTTACTCACGAGAGATAATGGCTCGTCATCCAGAATGAATTCTTCGGCAATGACTCTTGTTATTCCCTCGGCTGTGAGACTGTCGAGTGCCAGTTTGTCACACATAGCAAAAGTTTCTGCCAGTGTTAGTTGCGTAGGACCTTTCTTTTTGTCTTCGGTTTTCTTAACACATTGTTTGTGGTGGTATTTCGCTAAATGCTTGATTAGGTTGGTTGTATTAAAACAGCTTTACCACCACGCTTGACTTTATTGTGGCATATGTTGCACTCTGCCTCTTCGTCTTTGTCGTCCTTTTAGGTGAAATGATCCCACACAGCTGACTAAATTGGGAGACGGTAATGTAAATGTAGTGTGTTGAAGGTGTGCCGTAAAATGCGGACCGGATTTTAGGCAAACCAAAGCAAAAACTGGAATGGATTGTGTAAATCGGTGCGCTGGAAAACCTGGACCGCATTTGAAAGAAACTGGATCGGAAGTCTGGATCGGAATTTTTCCGTGTTGGCCGATCCGATACCGATGCGCATTTTTTTTGCCCATATCGGCCTCCGATCCGATCCAAATATCGGATCGGGACATCTCTAATTGTATGCGTAAAACATGGCGCCTTCAGTAGGTGAAAACGTACTAAATATTATTGGTTTTGGCAATAATATGTTTCTAATCACATATTTTAGTTAAGGAGAACAATTGTGGCTTATTACAGCTGACAAGTCTTTAATTCTGTGGTTCCTTTTCAGATCTTTTTTTTTTTGTACTTATTTTTGTTTTGTTTTTTTTTTTTTAAAAAAAAAAAAGGTCCTCATTTAGTAGAATCAGCCCTAAGACTCTGCGGATGTCCTGTGTTAGGAGAAGAAGGAAATTGTGTTGATGTTTTTCGCTAAATGCTTGATTAGGTTGGTTGTATTAAAACTTCTCACAGCTTTACCACCACTCTTGACTTTATTGTGGCATATGTTGCACTCTACCGCTTCATCTTTGTCGTCCTTTTAGGTGAAATGATCCCACACAGCTGACATTTTTACCGATAAAGTCTCTCAGTAAATTGGGAGACGGTAATGTAAATGTAGTGTGTTGAAGGTGTGCCGTAAAATGCGGACCGGATTTCAGGGAAACCGAAGAATAAACTGGAATGGATTATGTAAATCGGTGCGCTGGAAAACCCGGACCGGACTTTTAAGAAAACTGGATCGGAAGTCTGGGTCGGAATTTTTCCGTGTTGGCCAATCCGATACTGATGTGCATTTTTTTTGGCCATATCGGCGTCCGATCCGATCCAAATATCGGATCGGGACATCTCTAATTGTATGCGTAAAACATGGCACCTTCCGTAGGTGAAAACATGTACTAAATATTATAGGTTTTTGGCAATAATACGTTTCTAATCACATATTTTAGAAAAAAAAAGAGAACAATTGTGGCTTATTAGAGCCTACAAGTCTTTAAGTCCGTGGTTCCCTATAAGATCTTTTTTTATTTTTTTGTAATTTGTTTTGTTTCATTTTAAAAAAGGTCCTCATTTAGTAGAATCAGCCTTAAGACTTTTTACGACTCTGCGGATGTCCTGTGTTAGGAGAAGAAGGAAATTGTGTTGATGTTTTTATTGGCATATTTGGACCATGAATCAAAAGGCGACACGGATGCGTAGCGTGTATCTGTGTGTGCTTGTGTGTGAGTACGTGTGAGAGATCAATCTAAAAGTCCTCTGCAACAGCCACTTCAGACCCTGGGAGCACTCACAAAAAAAAAAAAAAGATTACCATTACACGAGCACACCCTCCTCCCCTCCTTTCTTGCTCCCAACAGGCGATGAGGGGAAATAAATGTTGCCGCGCACACACACATACACGCACGCTCAAATATAGCGAGCCCGGCAACGCCAGAAATGACAGAAATAAAAAAGACGGATTCCCAGCTAAACGTCAATAGGTGGTCGAGGGTAGCGGTGGGTGTGTGTACGTTGTATTAAAAGTGCATTTGGAATTCTTCGCGGCGCTCCACTTCATTCCGGAACGTCTGGGTCTCGCCCCCCTAAAAGGACACGGGTATAAATCAAGTTTGTGGCTCACGCGCAAAAGCCCAATAAAAATAAATAGATGAGCGCTGGTCACCTCGGAGCCATTTTGAAAAAAATAAAGCGCGCGCACCCGTACTGTATCTATAATGATGACTTTGATGGTACGCCAGCCCGTCCCGCAAGATCAAAAATGAAGCGCGATAAGACAAGCGGATTTATTTGGCGTCCCGGTCGAAATGTGCGGGGCATACTGAAGGGGGTGCTCTAGAGCTGCTTTCTTATTCGTGTAATAGATTTCATCCAAGTCTTGATTCAACAGATATCACGTTAAGATTGTTGAAATTGTTGATATCAGAGGCGGGAACCTCTGGGTAAATCACGATACGATACGATTTGCTACACCAGGCTTACGATATGTCGATGCATAGGTCAGGAAACTATTCGACAATACAACTAATAAACAGAAAAACAAGTCATTTTCATCCTTCTGCCGTGAATGGGGTTTATCACTGGTGGACGTCCAATCCATTCAAACGGATTGGACGTCCATGGTCGTCATTTTGAGGCATTTCACGTCATTTCCTGTTGATTTTGAGCAGGGGTGAAAGTGGCTAAAACAGTGGTTTTTAACCTTGCTAAAGGTAGCAAAGCCCACGAGTTTCACAGGTGCATTCACTGAACCCTTCAGAAATTCAAAACATTGAAAGCTAACATTTAAGTGAATTCCTGTTCAAATTTCAAATTTATGACAAATAATTTTGCCTTTCGTTGTTGATTTTTACGTCGGTAAATAAAATTAAACTCATTTCTTTTCACACCGCTCCTTTTTTGAGAGACAGCGAGGACCAAAATTGGCATTTGCTATGTGGCAAAACGGATTTTGCCATGTGGCATTTGTTTTTTGCCATGTGGCAAAATTGATTTTACCATGTGGCATTTGTTTTTTGCCATGTGGCAAAGTGAATTTTGCCATGTGGCATTTGTTTTTTTGCCATGTGGCAAAATTGATTTTACCATGTGGCATTTGTTTTTTGCCATGTGGCAAAACGGATTTTGCACTGTGGCTTTTTTTTTTGCCATGTAACAAATTTGATTTTGCCATGTGCCATTTTTTTGGTATGATGCAAAACGGATTTTGCCATGTGGCATTTGTTTTTTGCCATGTGGCAAAATTGATTTTACCATGTGGCAAAGTGAATTTTGCCATGTGGCATTAGTTTTTTTGCCATGTGGCAAAATTGATTTTACCATGTGGCATTTGTTTTTTGCCATGTGGCAAAGTGCATTTTGCCGTGTGGCATTTGTTTTTTGCCATGTGGCAAAATGGATTTTGCACTGTGGCTTTTTTTTTGCCATGTAACCAATTTGATTTTGCCATGTGCCATTTTTTTGGTATGATGCAAAATGGATTTTGCCATGTGGCAATTGTTTTTTGCCATGTGGCAAAATGGATTTTGCACTGTGCCTTTTTTTTTTTTTGCCATGTAACAAAATTGATTTTGCCATGTGATATTTTTATCATGTGGCAAAGTGGATTTTGCCATGTGGCATTTGTTTTTTGCCATGTGGCCAAAATCGGTTTTACCATGTGGCATTTGTTTTTTTTTGCCATGTGGCAAAACTGATTTTGCACTGTGGCTTTTTTTTTTTTTTTGCCATGTAACAAAATTGATTTTGCCATGTGCCATTTTTTTTGGTATGACGCAAAATGGATTTTGCCATGTGGCAAAGTGGATTTTGCCATGTGGCATTTGTTTTTTGCCATGTGACAAATCGGATTTTGCCATGTGGCATTTTTTTTCCCATGTAGCAAAATTGATTTTGCCACGTGATATTTTTATCATGTGGCAAAATTGATTTTGCCATGTGCCAATTTTTTGGTATGATGCAAAATTGATTTTGCCATGTGGCAAAGTGGATTTTGCCATGTGGCATTTGGTTTCTGCCATTTGGCAAAATGGATTTTGCAATGTGGCTTTTTTTTTTGCCATGTAACAAAATTGATTTTGCCATGTGATATTTTTATCATGTGGCAAAATTGATTTAGCTATGTGGCTTTTTTTGGGCTATGTGGCATTTTTTTGGTGTTTGGCAAAACTGTTTTTTTCCTTTCGTTGTTGATTTTCACGTTTTTCACGAAAAAACGTCATCAGCTCTTCGGTCGGGTCAGGACACCCCCGCCTTACCAAGGTAACATGTTGATAGCTCGGCGCCTTAGACGTCAAAACATGCCTTAGTTGCCGTGGCAACCACGACCCTGCCACGAAGGACGACACACGAACGTGACCGCCCAAACTTGCGCCAGAAGGATGATCCCAAGACAACACCCAGGCACGCCTTCCGCCCGGCCCGCTCCACCGCAGGTTTCAAAACACTGAACATTTAGCTGACAACTGTCGCTTATCAGGGACATTTCAATGTATCCGTTATTTTGCTGACCCTGGATCCAGCATTGCCTCTCCGTCGTCTGTTTTTGCCTTGCTTTTTTATCACTGTCGACAATTTATTTGTTCTTATGGAACGCATTATTACCCACCTCAGTATCCAAACCTTCGCCCAGGCCTACTGTTACAACCGCACATTTTGACTGAAAGCAGTTTCCACTGCAGCTGCTTTCCTCGCGTTGTCACTCCACTGCTAGACCAACAGATTGTCCACGTCCACCTGATGTCAGCTTGTCACATTCTAATAATACAAATAACGAGCGCGAGGGGTACGACGGCGAGGATGATGACGCACTCACTCGCACACACAGAGTGATAAGGGAGCAACAGACAAGCCGCGGCGATAAAGAAGACATGATGGACACGTCTCAGCATTTCAACGACAGCTTCATCAATAGCCTCAGGACGCGTGGTAACCCGCCAAGTGTTTGACGGACAGCTGGCAGGTGTCGACGCGCGGCGAGGCCAGCTGCCGCGTCGCCGTGACGACAGCCCAAAGGCGCGACTTGACAAGCCGACCGTCTTGAAGGTGATCCCTTGTCTAACCGTGAAATAATATGGAAGCACTTACACAGTGTCCACTTATAGAGAGTAAAAAAATACTTGAAATACTGACTCAATACTTGTCAATTATTTTTCCGTGAAAACGTCGCTTTTCAGTGGATTTCAAGCTTGGAGAACCATTTTACTGGCAAATAACCACCAGCAGGTGGTGGCAATGGAGCATTTTAGAGAGGTTTTTGTTTTATAGGAAAGTGATGGAAATCAATCCAACTTCATGGAATTTTTCTTTTATCCCAGATAATTGTTTTAGGTTGTTTTATTTACCTTACATGTAAATTAATCTAACATATTTTTCTTTTTTAAAAATGCTTTCTTAAGGTAGATTTGATTGATTTGATTAACACTTGACGCCTGAATTTACATTTAACTCTTGCAGTGGCATTGACGGTGCTAGATGATCTTTTAATCGATGAGTTGCCCAATTCATTTGAAGTGGGAGGGTGGCAGCGAATGAAACTTCATTTATCAATGTCAATGATAGCTCAAGAGTTAACAAATATACAGTCCATGAAAGGAATACAACAGTAAACCCCCCCTCCCAAAAAAAAAAAATATATATATATATATATATATGTCTGGAAAATTAAATTGAAGAATTGAGCTGAGAATGAGGAAAATCCTAAATTTAAAAAAAAAAAAAAATCTTAAAGATAAATAATAATAATATAGGAAATTATATAATATGGGAACTCAATAAAAACATCACTAAAATTAAATTGTAAACTATATTTCAAAATTTAAAATATATATTAAAATAAAAAAAGGGACACTTATTAATGCATCATTGCTTAATTTTTATATTTTCAAAACGTTTTTCATTTTTAATATTCTATTTCTTGATTTTTTTTACCATCTATTTTTGTTTTATTTTGTATTTTATATTTATTTTTTAATTTACTCAATTCAAAAAACATATTTTCACCTTTTTTTCATTTCTTTTTTGTGTGTGATTTTTTTTTCTTTAAGATTTTCCCATTTTTAGTTGTATTTTTTTCAATTAACTTTTTATATTTATTTTTGTTATTATAGTTACTTACTAATTACTGTATTTTATGGAGTAATACATAAGCACATAAAAAAAACTACTAAATATGGATAATTAAATTCAATAATACAGCTGAGAATAAGGAAATCCTGAATTTTAAGAAAATCATAAGATAAATGTTATTAAAAAATATAATAATAATACTAATAAATATAAGAAATTATATAATATAGGAAATCAATGAACGTTATAACATTAAATTATAAACCATAAATGATTCAAAATTTAAAATGACAAATAAATAGATAATGGTCAATAACAAAGGAAAAAAATCATAATATTACTTAATTGTACACTTATTTGTATTCTAAAAATATGTTTAATGTTTAATATTCTTCTATTTCTTTTGAATTTTTACAATCAATTTTTAAAATTTATTTCGGACTGTAATATATATATATATAATTTTTTTTTTTTTAATGCACCTAATTATAAAAATATATTTTTAACCAATTCTTTTTCAATTAAAAAAAAAAAATCTTGATCTTTTCAATTTAACTAATATCTATTTTATTAATTATTATTATGACTATTTTCTGGAGTAATACATAAGTACATTAAAAAAAATACTAAATATATATAATAACTTTCAATATTACAGCGTAGAATGAAGAAATCCTGAACTAAAAAAAACATCAATGAAAAAATAATAATGATAAAAAATGAATATATGAAATTAAAAAAAATAATAACATTGTTATAAACCATAAGTGACTCAAAATTAAAAATATATAATGGTCAATAAGAAAAGGAAAAATGTATTAATAAATTAGCTCTTATTTATTTTTATATTTTCAAAATGTTTTTGATTTTTTTACCAATTTTTTTTTTTTCATTTTTAAAAAAATATTGTTTTTTTTTCTTTAGGATTTTCCCATTTTTAGTTGTATTTTTTCAATTAACTTTTTATATTTGTATTATTATTATTATTATTACAACTGTATTTTATGGAGTACTAATAAATATAGGAAATTATATAATATAGGAAATCAATGAACATTATAACAATAAATTACAAACCATAAATGATTCAAAATTTGAAATGACAAATAGGTAATGGTCAATAAAAAAAGTTTTCTTTTTTTAAAATTATATAGCACTTATTTGTAAATATCTAAAAATATGTTTACTGTTTAATTAATATTCTTCTATTTCTTTTCAATTTTTAGAATCAATTTTTGAAATTTCGGATTTTAATATTTATTTTTTTTAACATACTTAATTACAAAAATATATTTTTCACCAATTCTTTTTCTTTTTTATTTAAATCTTGATTTTTTTTCTTATATTTATTTTTATAAATTATTATTATGACTTTATTTTATTGAGTAATACATAAGTACATAAAAAAATACTAAATGTTTATAATTAAATTCAATAATACAGCATAGAACGAAGAAATCCTTAACTTGAAAAAATATAAAAATAAATAAGTAATAATAATAATAAAAAATAAAAATATGAAATCACTACAAATAATAACATTAAGTTATAAAACATAAATAACTAAAAATTAAAAAAAATGTATAATGGTCAGTAAAAAAGGAAACATTTATTAATAAATTTGCTCTTATTTATTTTTATATTTTCAAAATGTTTTTGATGTATTTTATCTTTTTTTTTATCTATAGAATTTTCCCATTTTTAGATGTATTTTTTCAATGTAACTTTTTAGATTTTTAAAAATTAATTATTATTACTACCGTATTTTCCACACTATAAGGCACATTGTAGTATAAGGCGCACCTTCAATGAATGGCCATTTTAAAACTGTTTTCATATGTCACATGATAAGCTGCAGTAGTAGTAGTAGTAGTAGCCGTGGTTGGGGCTGCGTTATGCATCCACTAGATGGCGCTGTGCTAAAGGGAATGTCATGCCATGATTAACCAATAACCAAGGCACATCGGAAAGTAAGGTGCACTTTTTAGACAATTCTAGGCATTTAGGTGCGCCTTATAGTGCAGAAAATACGTGTATTTTCATGTACTTGTGTATTAGCCCAATACTTTTTGAAATGTATATTCGTTAAATGTAAATTCAGGCGTCAAGAAGTTAACAAAGATGAATTCATGATCACACCTCTAATTAAGTCCTAGCTCCATTACATATCAATCATCACAATCCAAGTGTTTTCACTCACATATCAAAGTTTAAAAGAATTGCGCTTTGTGTCCCGTCTGCCGTGATCTTCGCCGAGCGAGATTATTCAAGTAAAGAAGCGTACCGCCGAGCCCTCTTTTGTTCCGACATGCAAACTGCAAGGGATTATGGGTATGAACTTGCGCAGCTCAGTAAGCCTCGGAAATCCCTTCAAAAGACGGGGGGAAAAAAGCCCTGGCGCTATCCTTTGTCTCAACTTTCACACATTTGTCTTTGCGACTTCTCAGGTTTTGTTCAGCGGTTGCGTTGTCATGACCTCACTGTGCCAGAAGGCGGAGTATTGTGAAACAGTTTATCTAAAATACCGATGAAAAAAAACTAGAAAAGTCAAATTCTTGACAAATTGCAAAGGTAGATTTTGGGGCATTTCGGAGTTTGTATATAAAAAGGCCCCGCCCTGTTTTAGCTTGAACCGATTGTTTAATGTGAAATTAAAAGCTAGCAAAACGTAGTCATTTGCTTATTTTTCGCCTGTTTAATTATGCATCGGTGGCACTCGCATTAAAAAGATGCAAGTAAAATCGCTCATTAAATTTGCATAAGCGGCAACATTTAAAGGCAGCTCAGACACACACACATTCCAAGTGGAGGTCCGCTAAGCGGCTCGCATCGTTTGAACCCTCCACATCGCTCTCAATAATTGACTTTTAATGAATCCTATTGATATTTGCAACTTAAACACCACCTTGTACTCTTTGGGTAATGAAGGAATCTGACCCTTTAGCCAGATTGCCGGAATCACGTCAGCCGAACCGCTGGACTCCAACGATACGATACGATATGCCGACAACCCGGCCAAAAGGCCAAACTCCTCGCGTTCACCTTATTCTTAACCCTTCGTACTGAAAATATAAAAAAATAAACCACTATAAACATTTTAAAATAAACAAATTAATCTGCAAAGTCAGCTATTCCGCAGTCTTTCTGCATTCTACATAGTAATGGCTGTATTGTGAAGATAATTGTGAAGATAATTTCTACACATGACGTCACATTCGTGTAACACAGTAGTTCTCTTTTGGTGTTGCTAAGAATGGAACACCTTATTATTAGGGCTGTCAAGATTATCGCGTTAACGAGCGATAATCAATTTTTTAAATTAATCCCGTTAAAATATTTGACGTAATTAACGCACAAATGCCCCGCTCAAACAGATTAAAATGACAGCACAGTCAAAGGTGTACTTGTTGTGTTTTTCGGAGTTTTGCCGCCCTCTGCTGGCGCTTGGGTGCGACTGATTTTATAGGCTTCAGCACCCATGAGTAATTATTGACATCAAGAATGGCGGGCTACTAGTTTATTTTTTGACTGAAAATTTTACAATTTTTATTAAAACGAAAACATGAAGATGGGTTTTGATATAAAATTTCTATAACTTGTACTAACATTTTTCTTTTAAGAACTACAAGTCTTTCTATCCATGGATCACTTTAACAGAATGTTAATAATGGTAATGCCATCTTGTTGATTTATTGTTATAATAAAGAAATACAGTACTTATGTACCGTATGTTGAATTTATATATCCATCTTGTGTCTTATCGTTCCATTCCAAAAATAATTTACAGAAAAATATGGCATATTTTATAGATGGTTTGAATTGCGATTAATTACGATTAATTAATTTTTAAGCTGTAATTAACTCAATTAAAAATTTTAATCGTTTGACACCCCTACTTATTATACATAGGTTCGACTCAAGGAGCAAGAGCGACTAGGAAAAATATACAAAAACACCATTTATTAATCTATTATACAACAATATATAATTACACCTGAATCATGTAAATCAAAAATATTACATTGTTGAATAGTCCCTTCACAGCCTATTGCTGCCGTGCTTCAATGTCCGTTCTCCTATTCAGTGTATGTATGTACTACCCGGATAGTGTGACTGTATATTGTATGAAAGATTTTCTAGTGAGGGTGAGCTTATCTGCTCCCAGGGTGATGCTCCAAAAGTTGGTTGAAGTTGAAGAAAAATGGTCGTCTTCAATCCCGCCTTGAATCAGGCCGAATCCTCCTTGACTTCAACGCTGTCACTCCGATGTAGATCCGGAAATTCAAAATAACAATCTGCATATTAAGGACTTAAATTAATTTTCAACCAACCATATAATGTATAGCATGTCATCTCCCTTATATCTATCACATATAACTTCCAATACTGGTCAAAATAGGTCGCTTCCAAAATCAAACAATTTGTTCATAAAGTATACAGTGACAGATACTAGCTCACATGTAGCAATTTCTTTCCAGATTTCATCAACATACAACATTATGAGCTGAAACGAATACTCGAGCAACTCGAGTAACTCGAGCTTAAAAACTGATCCGAGTAATTTTATTCGCCTCGAGTAATCGTTTATTTTGACAGCTCGAAGCATCACGTTTTGCTCGGACTACTTTTAATGCGGGACAACGCGCTGATGTCACGTGCGTAGAGGAAGAAGCAAAAAAAAAACTTACATCAGCTGACAGCCGCTACAAACGACGCCGACGTTGCTAAATACTAGCCCGCACGATGCTACGTTGATAGCAGGTGAAGGAGAAACGATATCGTCATCGCACACACCATATAATTGTTTGCATTAGTCTAACACATATATAGTCTAACACATACATATGGTACAGGTTTTCGTAGGCACCGTCTAACTGTTTGCATTAGGCTAACACACGTAATATAATTAATCAGGAAATAGTATCATTTTCATATTTACGGTAGGACTACACTACTAATATAAAATAAATAGCACACCATAGTTTAATGAGCAGAAATAGAAGAGATACACAATGCCGTCTTATCACAAGAGTGACGCACCAACTCGGGTAATCTGCTCTCCCAGCAAACTCCAAGGACAAAGCGCTTTGTCCTAAAACAAGTACAACCAGCCCGGACAGCAAAGTTGATAGCGGGCGTCCCAATCCGCGCACGAACCTAAGCCGCCCAAAACCGGCCACAGCGGGGATGGCCCAAAAGCAACGCCCAGAAACGCCTTCGACAAGACCCGCGTCAGCAAAGACTTCAAAAAGACTGGACACTGAGATAAGACAGATTTCTTCTGCTCGGAAACATGTAGCCTTGTTTTGGATCCAGAATTGTCCCTCCGTCGTCTGTTTTTGCCTTGTTTTTGATCATTGTCGACGAATAAATTGTCAACCTGTTTTTGGCGAGTGTTCGTCAAGCTTTTGAAACATGGAGTCAGTGTGCAAAGGGTTAACACAGGAACGCGCGGAGTTTAGCTTCCTCCTGGCCTGGCTCTTCGGGGGCGTCGAGCGGCGGAGCACATTTCCGTTCTGTTGCCGGCCTCCCCGTGCGGTTTGGGCTGGGAGGACTAAATTCCTTGACAGGTAACGTCTGATGAGTCTCATAGAGATCACATGTATGTTGAACTAGATGCGAAATGTCAGACTCGGCCGGGTTTGGGCAGCGTTAGTAAACAGCCGCCATCTTAAAGCAGTACAGCGCTAATGAAGAGCGCTAAGTGCTAATAAATAAGATTAACGTTACTGTCACTAGCTCACGTAACGTTAGCCCTGCGGAGGGCTAGGTTTCTATTAATTATGACCACTGTCGATACGTGGCTAACGTGTCTTACATACAGGCTTTAACATAACGTAGCGTTGTGGAGTGATGAGGGTGTAAAAACAAAACTCAATAATGCTAACTATCAATTTTAGCTCAGTAGTCATTGCTGGATAAAACACCAAGTAGCACTGGTCCCTAATGTGCTGCAATACAGCCTGTATCATACATTTATTTTGAACACTGCAAAAACTCTAAATCCTATCAGGATTTACAGTTTAGACTAACTTAAAACTTAACTAGAACTTAAAAATGGCCTCACACAAATAGAAATTCAATTGAAACAACGGGGGAAAAAATCCTAACTTTTAAGATGTGTGTTATCAAGCGTATCGGCATTTTTAGGTATATAATATATATATATAATTTACAAAAAAAGAAAAAAGATCTAAAAGTTTTTTGAGTGAAAGCAGTGAATTAGTCTTTTTTTAAAATTCTAGTTACATGTGGGATGCAATTGTTGGCTGTTTTCAACAATATATATCGAAAATAAAGACATTGATAGACTGAAAATGGTTTAAGATTAGATGAGATGTCTTGTTTTCTCATGTATATTTATAATTGCTCTTCACCTAAAAATATATTTGTTTTATCCGATTACTCGATGGAATTCTCAGTCGATTACTAAAATATTCGATAGCTGCAGCCCTAATTAACATATTTGTATATTAAAAAAATAACACTTTACTATATTTCCAATTTCCTCCGATTGTTTTTTTTTTTAGACAAAGAAAAAACAATATTTTGTAACTCAACTCTACAGGAAAACGTGTCTATCACATAGCCGTTAGCATAGTAGCATACAGTAGCAACTCACCGTAGTCTTGTATCACACAGAATAACTTAAAGTAATTCGCCCCTTAGAGCAGTCTGGAACTCGTCTGCAACAAAATCAATCTTTTATGGTTTCACGTACATAAAATTGAACAAGTTATTTATTTTTTTTCTAAACTATTACCAGTTTCTCTTAGTCTTGGTCGCGCTAGCATTAGCAGTTTCACCATTAGCATTCATAGCATCTCCATTTCCCAAAATGCAACACTCATAACCCCACTTTTAGTGCAATGCCTAATCATGTAGTGCTATCTAGTGGACATTTCAACTCACAACAGTCATCTAAAATACAGTTCTTAATAAAAACCATGAGCTGTACTTTTATCAGTGTTACGTCCGCATTCTTCCTCAACCCGATACTGGAGCTGGAAGTCACTCATTTTCATACCGCGGGATTCAAAAAATTGAATAAATACTAATAATATCGATCGCTTCCACACACATCCAAGCAGTCCATTTCATTTAGGAGCGTAAAATTCAAATATGATATATAAAATAAACATGCTTTTTGCCGTCATAGGCAATTTAAGCTCCCAGTGTCTGTTCATTCTTTGTTGCGTCATTGTCAAATTAATGTCATATCTATCCTGTCGAGTTCATATCTTTCCGTAGCCCTCGTGTTGATATTCCTGATGAAGGAATCTGACCTAGCCAGATTGCCGGAATCACACCAGCCAAACCGCCGGACCCGCGCTTGCCCGGCTCCAACGACCCGGGCCAGCGAGACCCCCCCCGACAACCCGGCCAAAAGGCCAAACTCCGCGTATTCACCTTATTCTTAACCCCTTGTACTTACTCCATTTTGAAAACTGGAAAAGGCTTCGAAACAAGTTGACAATTTATTCAGGTAGACAGCGATCAAACGGCAAGGCAAAACAGAAACGGACCCAGGCGAGCAGACGGACTCGTTCCAAGGTCACCATATCACCAGTCAACAAAAGGTTCCTGAGAAAAATGACAACTATTAGTTAAACATTCAGTCTTTTAAAGGCTCTCGCGGGGTGTTGTTTAGGACTATTGTCTGTTTGTGGATTGGACAGGAGGATTCGGGAGTTACTGTTGTCAGGGCAAGGAGGGTTGTGGATTTTCGCTACCTCACCGTCAAAAGGGCTCTTATCAGTCGTGTTATCAGCTGGATATAGGGCGTTCTCCGGTGTTCCTTGTGTTGGGACCGGGTGTCCTGCCATTTGTTCTGGACTTCCGAGAGAACTGATTGCGAGAGTTGATGGTGCAAACGTGGGCTAGTCGGCGTCAATCTTGCTCAGTCAGTTGCATGGCGCACACATTGGGCTTCCGTGATAAAAAGGCGTCATGTATCTCTTATGCCCTATATTCTGCTTGTTTTTCTTAAACTATGGTATAAGTGCTGTTTATTTTACATTGAGTGTGTTAGAGTAATACAAACTGTCAAACAGTAAATACAAGAAACGATCCTATTCCCTGATTGATTATATTAAGTGTGTTAGAGTAGCAGACAGTTAGACGGTGCCTACAGGAAAAGGTACTATCTCCTGGTTCTCGAGAAAAATGACAATGTTTAGTTAAACATTCAGTCTTTTTGAAGGCTTTCGCAGGGCGGGCTGTGGTCAGAAGAAGAGTGTGTTTGGGCATTGTTTAGGATTATTGTCTGTTTGTGGATTGGACAGGAGGGATCGAGAGTGACTGTTGTCAGGGCGGCGAAGGTTCTGGATAAAGATGTCCCGATCAATCGGGTCCGATCACGTCATTTTCAAAGTATCGGAATCGGCAAAAAAATATCGGACATGCCTTTTTTTAATATATATATATATTTTATTTAAATCGTTATCTAATTGTATTTAAAGTTACAGGCATAATGTCTTACAGTCATCCAGAGTAGTTTTGGCTTAAAGTAGGGCTATCAAATTTATTGCGTTAACGGCGGTAACTAATTTTTTAAAAAATTTATCACGTTAAATAATTAACGCATGCACTGCATGACCCACTCACGCATTGTCGCGTTCAATATATAAAGACGCCGTTTTACCTATGGATAGTGCTAAAAGGAAGCGTGTAATGAGTAGAGAGAATTTTGACAGCCGTTGGAGCCATTTTTTATTTGGCTAAAGCCTTACAATACCTCTCTCAGGAATTAAAAATAACGTGGGAGGCAATGTGGGGAAGAAAGGTAGTAGTTGATCATTTTCTTAACACCATATGTTCTTTCCCAATGCAGAGAAGAAATATCAATTGGTGCCCCTACGCACAGTCATGGTTGCACTTCCCATCATGCATTTGGGCAGAAGTTAAATGGCTACAGTATCATTTACTGAAAGCTCAACAAATACACTAGATGGCAATATTTAGTCACAATGTACAAAGTCATAGTCTTTCTATCCATGGATCCCTCTCAAAAAAAGAATGTTAATAATGTAAATGCCATCTTGAGGATTTATTGTCATAATAAACAAATACAGTACTTATGTACTGTATGTTGAACATATATATTCGTCCGAGTTTTATTCATTTTTTTCTTAATGCATTGCCAAAATGTATATAACCCGAAAAAATTATCGGGAATGATTGGAATTGAATCGGGAGCAAAAAAAAAAAAAAAAAAAATCAATCGGATCGGGAAATATCGGGATCGGCAGATACCAGGTCCCTTCTTATTGATTTAGGATCACTTCTGTTAAATTTTGGGCAACCCAGGGTCACTTCCTATACATTTTGGAATATTTCCTGTTGATTTTGGGGTTTCCCAGGTCATGTCCTGTTAATTGGTCATTTTCTGTTGATTTTGGGTCACTTCCGGTAAATTCTGGGGCAACACGGGGTCAATATCTGTACACGTTTGATAATTTCCTGTTAATTTTGAATCATTTCCTTCACTTCCAGTTGGTTTTGGGGCATTTGTGGATAATTTTCTCTTGATTCTGGGTCACTCCCTTTAATTTTTAGATCATTTCCTTTTGATTTTAGGTGTTTGCCTGGTCGTGTTCTGTTAATTGGTCACTTCCTGTTAATTTGGCGGGATTTCCAGGTCACTTGCAGTAGATTTTGGGTCACTTTTGGTAAATTTTGGGCAACCAAGGGTCACTTCCTGTACATTTTGGATCATTTCTTGTTTATTTTGGGGGGTTTCCTAGGTCATCTCCTGTAATTGGTCACTTTGGTTGATTTTGGGTCACTTCCGGTACATTTTGAGGCAACACGGGGTCTATTTCTGTACATGTTGGATCATTTCCTGTTAATTTTGGGCATTTCCTGAGTCGTTCCCTGTTGATTTTGTATGATTTCCTGATGGTTTTGGGCATTTCAAATGTTATTACCTGTTAATTGGTCATTAATTAATTTGATGGGATTTCCAGGTCACTTCCAATGGATTTTGGGTCACTTTTGGTAAATTTTGGGCAACCCAGGGTCACTTCCTGTACATTTTGGATCATTTCCTGTTTATTTTGGGGGGTTTCCCAGGTCATCTCCTGTAATTGAACACTGTTGTTGATTTTGGGTCACTTCCGTTTTTTTGGGGGGCAACACGGTGTCAATTTCTGTAGATGTTGGATCATTTCCTGTTAATTTTGGCCATTTCCTGCGTCATTTCCTGTTGATTTTGGATCATATTCTAATGGTTTTGAGCTTTTCAAATGTCATTTCCTGGTAATTTGGAGGGATTTCCGGGTTACTTTTGGATTCAGATTCAGAATATTTATTGTCATTGTTACAAAAAGCACAACGAAACTTTGTTTGGAGCAGCCATACTTCCTATTTATTTCAGGGTTTTGGGGCATTGATTGGTCATTTTCAGTTGAATTTTAGTTCACTTCCAGTAAATTTCAGATCATTTCCTTTTGATTTTGGGCATTTCCCAGCTCATGTCCTGTTAATTGGTCAATTCCTTTTAGTTTTGGGGTATTTCTGGGCAGTTACGGATAATATTTGATTGCTTTAGTTTACTTCCTAATGATTTCAGGGCTTTCCGGGGTCGCTTCCTGTTAATTTTGGATATTTTTAAAATTTTTTTTGTCTAAAAAAAATGGCCACCATTGGAAAAACACTGAAAGAGTGCATAAAAAAAATACTTTTAATTATGGGTTTGTATTCATGTAGGAGAAAAACAATAGAGTACTAAGATTTTTTATGAGTATTGATATTCAGGTGAAAATTCCTGTATTCTATTGTTAAAACAGTAGTGTAAATATGATATGATTCCCCCTAAATGTTGTTTTTTTTTTCCTCGAAAAAAATAATGATGAAGAAACACAGAAAAAAAGAGTTAATAATAATTTTTAAAAAAAAAACTTTTTTTTGTCTTGTGTTGGAGTAACCAACAAAAACTTACCTAACAACATGACGGGATGCTGACTGTCAAATGCTGAGAGCTTGCTTGAAGAGAAGTCATAAATCAGCGTTCACCTTGTCAGTGTAACCGTAAATGTGACACGCGGCGAAAGCTCACCCACACATTTCTGGCTGATTGTCCCGTCACTCCTCAGTGGCGCCTCCCAGCTGCCGCGGAGACACGACGCACCTCAGCCTGACGCTTGTGCCGCAATCAACTTCCTGTCAGTTTTTTTGTCATTGCACACAAAACAAAAAAAATGGCAGTTTACTTGGTCCTGTTAAAAGTATACTGCATATATGGCAAAAGTTTTGCAATCTGAAAAAAGGAAACGATTGAAAAAAATAGTTTTTGAAATAGTTCTTGAAACTTTCAAAAGCGAAAAAAAAACATTTTATTTTTCCAGTTGCAAAGTTGGTATTTTCAGGTTCAAAGATTTTTTTTTTCACTTTCAGATCTTATTTTTTCAGTTTAATTTTTTTTTTCACTTCAAGATCAATTTTTTTCAGTTTCAAATTTTTTTTTTCCGCTTTCAAATCTTTTTTTTGCTTTCAGATCTTTTTTTTTCAGTTTCAAAACTTTTGGCCGTGTTTTAACGCGGAGGGGCGCAGCCTCCACGAGAGACGTGTTGACTTGTGAGAGACAGCCTATCAAAGCAACCCCGAATGATGATGCCTTCAGGTAACGTGGGTACTTTGATGAATTATGACTCCCCACTCTCCCCACTTAATTTTCTTGATACCTGTAGCTAAAGTAATGCTAAGGGCGGGAGGGAACTTTTGTAGTCATTCTAGACAACTCTTGATCAGTTTTGATTAATGAAAATTGGAAAATATGCCAGGTTGTTGACCTTTACCTAAAGCAGGGGTGTCCAAACTTTTTGCAAAGTGGGCTAGATTTGGCGTAGTAAAAATGTTGGGGGCCGACTTTGGCTGACGTCCTTTATGTAGAACAATATATTTAAGCAAAATTTAGCAAGCCATTCAGTATGTCACATTTGCTTTATTATTTTTTTAATGAATAATTTCAACAATCTCGCAACTAGCCTTTGTGGCGTTGTCTTTCGACTCTCGGGCTCTTGCGAAGTACTGCTGCTGTGAAATTAAACTAGCTTCAAGTTGCTTCAATTTCTCGCTGCGTACAAGTCTTCCCTGTAATCTTGTCGTACATGTCAGCGTGCCTTATTTGGTAATATCGCCTCATATTGAAATCTTTAAAAAAAAAAAAAAAAGCGACTCTCTCTTTGCAAATTAGGCAAATTAGTGAAGAAATAGTCCAATTTCCACCTATCCTTGAAGCGTCGGCCGTCACAGTCAACTTTCATTTTTTTTTTTGTTGTTGTCGCCATTTTAGAAAATGGATGTAATGGGTAGAGGTGTGCAAAATTTCCGATTCTTAGATTATTCGCAATTCGGCTGTGGAAGATTCGAGAACGATTCACAAACATCCAAATTCCGATTATTGAAATATGCCAAGTAAAGCGGAAGTACAGCGCCGCGCGGTCTTCGGGACGCAATGAGGAACGGAGCGAGAGTAGCTAAACATCATGCTTCTCATTACCCGGCCCCTCGGGTAATGCCAATGCTCAACTCACGGCTCTAGCTCAACTCATGCCACGAGATAAAAAAAACCCCAAAAAAACAATATACCTGACTGCTGCCGAAAAGCTGCTACAAAGTACCTCCACATAATGTTACGGTAGATATCATTTATATAGGACTAGATGCAATATAGATTCGGTAGCGTTGGCCGCACATCTACAAAAAGCTAGATGCGGGCGTTAGTAAACGGCCACCATCTTAAAGCAGTACACTTCCCTGCAAGGCTGTTGCAGCGAACCTTCCAAGCAAACCTAATTAACTTTTTATCTAAAATACTCCTAAATCTGTAAAATATTGACTTGAATCTATCTTTAAAATAGTTTTAAAACTTTCACATGTCGAAAGTAGACAAAAGGGAAATTATGGAATAACGGGAGCAATTTTAACAACTTTAACGGTTGATTCACAACATTAAATTAATTGAATGTAGTTTAAAGCTGCTGATACAGAATGGGGACTGGAGTTTTTTATTTACTGTTATTTTTGTATATTTTTTACTGCTATATGTTAACTTGATACTGAAATAGTAGTTTGGTTTAGCCTGAGAGTATTTTTGAACAACTTTGGAACTAATGTACAAAATATTATTATTATTTTTTTTTTTTTTTAAACGAGGGGGGGTGCAATAATAATCGTTTTATAATCGAATCGGAGCCTCTGAATCGTAATCGTAATCGAATCGTTAGGTGCCCAAAGATTCCCAGCTCTAGTAATGGGTCACACGGAGTAATGTTGCTTAGCCCTTAAATACCAGCAACATGAAGCAATTATCAGAGAATCCCAAAATTTGAAAAATAAGGTCCTAATGAAATCTTTTTTTCAAATTTGTGAATAGAAAAGTCAAAATGAATATGTGTAATAAGCGCTCTAATATCTATAACTCATGCGAAATCATGTTTTTTTCTCATGGAACCTGCAGATGCATGTGTTGACTTGCATCCATCTTTTTTTTTCAAAAAGAAATTTCAAAATTCTAAATTGGTCTCAAAATCATGAAATTTTAGGTGTACTGAATGTGATACATTTGGCAATAAAGGGTCAAAGTGCTGCTGCCTTTTAGTGGGTAAATGAGGAGCAGCATTTTGTGTGTAAGCTACTTCATATGCTGATTGCAGTACTGCTGACCAATTTATTAAGTCTGTGTGTGGGCCAGACGTTATTGATTTTATGACAGAGGCTTGGGGCCGGATGAAATTTGACCGCGGGCCGCATTTGGCCCCCGGGCCGGACTTTGGACATGTCTGACCTAAAGAAACGATGTGTCCGAAATCCAAGCGAGAGCGCAAACGCAGCGCAGCAGCAAAAAGATTTGAAAGCGAAAAAAAGATTTGAATGTGAAAAAAAAATAGAAACTGAAAAAAAATCGATCTGAAAGTGTAAAAAAAAAAACATTTTAACTGAAAAAATAAGAACTGAAAGTGAAAAGAAAACCTTTGAACCTGAAAATACCAACTTTGTAACTGGAAAAAATAAAACTTTTTTTTTTTTCGCTTTTGAAAGTTTCAAGAATAAAACTAACATTCAGTTTCAAAAAAAATTTTTTTCAATCGTTTCCTTTTTTCAGATTACAAAACTTTTGGCCTCGATTTAACACCATAAACATGCTAACATAGCACACCTGTATTTGAAAAACTTTCCCTGTTGAAAAGTGCATTTAATATATTATCATATCATATCATAATATAATCATTATAACAATATATTTGAGAAAAAAAGCATGTTGTTTTGCCTCATTCAAATCTTAATATCTAAATATTTAAATATGTAAACTAAAGTGCAATCACATTCATATTTGAATGGCTTCTGGTTTTTGAAATGTAAATAAAGCAAAAAAAATTGCAATAACTGCATTAACCATAAAAGTGAAGTCTAACTGTAACTGTTGTCTTAAAACAAATCTGAATAAGGGAAAACACTGCAATAAAATAATGGAAATAATGAAAATAAAAACTCGTTGCCGAGATCTGTCATGACAGAACACCCCTTCAATGATATCTGGCGCCATCTAGCGTCGTGAATGGGTATAATGTCTAGACCACGAATATAAGACGACCCCCGCTTTTTCAGTCTTATTACAATGTAGAAAACACTGTCTTATTTTCGGGCCAATACCGTACTTAAATATCTGCAGAAATGTGAGGGGTGCACTCACTTTTGTGATACACTGTAGATCAGACATGTCCAAAGTCCGGCCCGGGGGCCAAATGCGGCCCGTGGTTAAATTTCATCCGGCCCCCAGCCTCTGTCATAAAATCAATAACATCTCCCGCACACAGACTTAATAAATTGGTCAGCAGTACTGCAACCAGCATATGAAGTAGCTTACACACGAAATGCTGCTCCTCATTAACCCACTAAAAGGCAGCAGCACTTGAACCCTTTATTGCCAAATGTATCACATTTGATACACCTAAAATTTCATGATTTTCAGACCAATTTATAATTTTGACATTTCTTTTTGACAAACAAACAAACAAACAAAACATTATGGATGCAAGTCAACACATGCATCTGCAGGTTCCATGAGAAAAAAACATGATTTAGCATGGGTTATAGACATTAGAGCGCTTATTACACATATTCATTTTGACTTTTCTTTTCACAAGTTTGAAAAAAAAAGGTTTCATTAGGACCTTATTTTTCAAATTTTTGGATTCTCTGATAATTGCTTCATGTTGCAGGTATTTAAGGGCTAAGCAACAATACTCCGTGTGACCTTCTACTTCCAATTTTCTAAAATGGCGACAATCAACAAAAAAAAGTTGACTGTGACGGCCGACGCTTCAAGGATAGATGATAGATTTCTTCACTAAAATACGTAACAACTGTGTCTTGCCTCATTTGCAAAAGAGACAGTCGCTGTTTTTAAACATTTCAATGTGAGGCGATATTACCAAACAAGACGCGCTGACATGTACGACAAAATTACAGGGAAGATACGCTGTGAGAAATTGAAGCAACTTGAAGTTAAATTTCACAGCAGTAGTATTTCGCAAGAGCCCAAGAGTCGAAAGAGAACGCCGCAAAGGCTAGTTGCGTTGAAATTATTCATTAAAAAAAAAATTAATTAAATGTGACACACTGATTGGCTTGCTAAATTTTGCTTAAAAATATTGTTCGACCTAAAGGACGTCAGCCAAGGTCGGCCCCCCACATTTTTACCTCGCCAAATCTGGCCCCCTTTGCAAAAAGTTTGGACACCCCTGCTGTAGATGGTAGTGTTTGCATTACATGCAAATCTGCCATCAATCAATGGGCTAATATGCATGTGTGCAGAGTGCACACAGCGGTAAATTACCGTACAGAAAATTACCGTACTCATTTTTTAAAAATCGTGCTATTAACTGAGTTATTCCATATTGAGACAGGCTTACCTACACGCGTTTACATACGGCAAGTCTACGTATATTTGGACTAGCCGTGGCTGGCAACTTCATTTTTGACTTGATCGACAGGCAGTCTGGACCTGAAGACCAGAGCTTGTTCGCCTGTCACTCAATGGCTTTTTGAATGTGCATATATATTTTTATATTCGCTTTCAGAGTTAGTGTCTCCAGCTCGGTCGGGCCCTCCCCTGGGTGTTCCCGGGTCTCAACGTGCAGGTCCGGGCCTCCTCCACTGATCCAGCATTGACAACATCTGCCCCAAAATGCAGGGATCTTCCCCAGGCGGGCGGCCGCACTCGTGCCCCCAAAAAAACAGCGTCCCCGGTGGGCCGTTGTCAACATCTAAACATGGTGACAAAAAGAGACAAAAGCCAGATTCTGCCATTAGAGTGTTTGGGTTGTTAGACTCCGGTTCTGACACTGCGTTGCCCTTGTAAGACTGGCACATGCCCCCAGAGGCACTAAGGGACGACCAATCACCGGCGTGACAGCCGAGTTCACAAACAACCCAAAGTGACCTAAAAAAAAAAATATCAAGCAAGAAGTGTTGTCTGTTTTTGTTCGAGTGCTAACAAAAAGTAAACTTTGGGGTACAAACACGAGTGTTGGCAATATATTTTTGAGATCTAGTTGCCTTACCCAAGAAGGTCGCCATCTTGTCGAAGATGATAGACGACCAATCATCTTTCTGATGTGAATTTAAACGAGTTTAACACTGGATCGGATGTCTAGCGCCGTCAATGTTAGCCGCTGTGTAAATAGCAGATGCTTTGACATTGATAAAATAATATTTTAAAAATTAAGTGGAGAAATAAACAACTGTAATTTCCGCACTATAAGGCACACCTAAAAGCCTTCAATTTTCTCAGAAGCTGACTGCGCCTAATATTCCGATGTGCTTTATTTATATTTGGATCAATATCGGTGAATCATGGCGTTGAATTGCCTTTAGCGCAGCTCCATCTAGTGGATGCATAATGCAATCCCAACCACTACTACTACAACAACTACTATTGCATCTTGTAATTCAGTGCGCCCCATACTGGTAGTCCTGGGTTACGAACGAGTTCCGTTCCTATGCGAATGACGTAACCCCAATTTCCACGTAAATCGGAATTAACCTTTTAAGTATCCTTAAATACCCCCTAAATCTCAAAATAACTCTGTTTGAAAGTACTGTATTGTATTTTGTTTAACGATGGAGGATAAACTGCCCTCTGGTGGCAGCGTTTGGTATGGCTGGACTCTCTGGACTTTTGTATTGACTGTGGAGCAGACTCATCTGACATAGCTATTGATTACTAACAAAGCATTTGTAATTATAATCATTTTCGGGGAGAAATTGAGCATTATCTGACAGAAATGCAGGGGTGCCAATGCTTTTGGCCAGCAGTGTGTGTGTATATTTATACATTTTCCCAATTTACGCTTGTTTTATATTTTGTAAAAGAGAATATTTTAACAGACAGCCCTCCTACTTCACATGGATTGGAAGTCTATCCCCTTCATTGGAAGCCAATGAGTTAAAAAAGTCAATTTTGTTCTTCCTCTGGCAAAGATGCACCCTCCCACCAATGAGTTTATCACGAGAAGTTATTATTAAAAGATTTTTTTTTTCACATGACATGGTATCGGTACAGTATTGGCATTAGCCGATACGGCACTATCATGGTTAGCAAAACTGTTTATTGTGTTTAAAACAGGGGTCCCCGAACTACGGCCCGCCTCCAGATTTGGTCCGGCCCCCTGAACATTTTTTTTCCCCCTCAATCGTGTAATATTTTTCCTGGCTTTTTTCTGTGAAGAACCCAGAGAGGGTTATTTGGTTATTATCTATTTAATTAGTAGTGTTATTATTATTTATTATTATATTATATTATATTTAGGGCTGTCAAATGATTAAAATTTTTAATCGAGTTAATCACACCTTAAAAATGAATTAATCGTAATTAATTGCAATTCAAACTATCAATGAAATATGCCTTTTTTAATGTAAATTATTGTTGGAAGGGAAAGATAAGACGGATATATACATTCAACATACTGTACATAAGTACTGTATTTGTTTATTATAAAAATAAATCAACAAGATGGCATTAACATTATTAACATTCTCTTAAAGCAATTCATGGATAGAAAGACTTGTAGTTCTTAAAAGATAAATGTTAGTACAAGTTATAGAAATTTTATATTAAAACCCCTCATAATGTTTTCGTTTTAAAATAATTTGTAAAATTTTCAAACAAAAAATAAACTAGTAGCTCGCTGTTGTTGATGTCAATAATTACACAACGCTCATGGTGCTGAAACCCATAAAATCAGTCGCACCCAAGCGCCAGCAGATGGCAACAAAACACCAAGAAACACAAGTGACAAATGGACATGACACTGTGCTGTCATTTTAATCTGTTTGAGCGGGGCATGTGCGTTAAATGCGTCAAATATTTTAACGTGATTAATTTAGAATATTAATTACCGCCCGTTAATGCGATAATTTTGACAGCCCTATTTATATTGTATTATATTATATTATTATTATTAGAAGTGTCAAACGATTAAACTTTTTTAATTGAGTTAATTACAGCTTAAAAATTAATTAATCGTAACTAATTGCAATTCGAACCATCTATAAAATATGCCATATTTTTCTGTAAATTATTGTTGGAATGGAAATATAAGACACAAGATGGATATATACATTCAACATATGGTACATAAGTACTGTATTTCTTTATTATAACAATAAATCAACAAGATGGCATTACCATTATTAACATTCTGTTAAAGCGATCCACGGATAGAAAGACTTGTAGTTCTTAAAAGATAAATGTTACTACAAGTTATAGAAATTTTATATTAAAACCAATCTTCATGTTTTCGTTTTAATAAAATTTGTAAAATTTTCAATCAAAAAATAAACTAGTAGCCCGCCATTGTTGATGTCAATAATTACTTACACAATGTTCATGGGTGCTGAAGCCTATAAAGTCAGTAGCACCCAAGCGCCAGCAGGTGGCAAAACTCCGAAAAACAACAAGTACACCATTCACTGTGCTGTCATTTTAATCTGTTTGATTAAATTTTTATTACTATTATTAATATAATTATTATTTTATTATATTATAATTATATATCATTATTATTATTTTTTTTTTTACTTTTGTTCCGTGAAGAACCTAGAAAGGGTTATTTGATTGTGGCTTTCTGAAAAACAATACTTTTTTACATTTAGGCACTCCTGCAATCGTCACACTTTTTCTGTTACAAACTGACCCGGCCCCTCATCAGAGAAGGGAAAAGTTATGCGGCCCTCACTGGAAAAAAGTTTGGGGACCCCTGCAAGCTTAACACATATTGCTAACGGCAGACCAACGACCTATATGCCAATATATACCAATATTTTTTATTTCTATTAGAAAAATGTTTCAGTAAAATGTTGAACATTCTTGTGCATTTGCCACTTATTGCCACAGTTAATATTGAGGCTTTGGCCTCTTTTGACCTTGTTGTGCGTTTGTAAGGTTGTGACTTCTGATTAAACGAACTCGATGCCAATCAAAACGTTTGTTCTTCTTTTTCCCCAAATTAGAATCGATAAGAGAATCGATAAAGAATCGAATCGTTAAGCAATATCGATAATGGAATCGGAATCGTAAAAATCCTATCAATTCCCATCCCTACCCCCCAGTGTGTTTATTACGAGAAGTTAGTATTAAAACTATATATATTAGGGCTGTCAAAATTATCGCGTTAACGCGCGGTAATTAATTTTTTTAATTAATCATGTTAAAATATTTGACGCAATTAACGCACATGTCCCGCTCAGAAAGTATTCTGCCTTTTGTTAAGTTTTAGAGCAAGGGTTTTTGCGCTGTCCAACAGCGAACTCTTGTGGTCGCTTTGCGACATGGTTTATTATTTTCTTCTTTTCTTTCTTCATAATGGCTGCACGACGTCTCGGGCCGATAATGTTGTGCTTATATGATCCTTGGACAAGATTTGTCCGTAAGTATGGTTGTTGTAAAGAATGTACATATTATGTTAGTAAGCGAAATGGTATATTTTTTGTATGAGACGCTTTTTGTTTATGTTTAGTGAACCTGTATAGCGTGCTAAGCTAACATTGTTGCTAATGCCATGCTTGTGTACTTTTATTTTGTAGTTTTATGACTGTCTAAAGAGTACAATGGTTTGAGGCCATTTTATTAATAAATCAGATGAAAAAGGAAGAAGTCTAATTATTAAGGCGTCGTTCACTAGCTGTCTAACTTTGGAAAAAGTAGACGCTTCGGAGTGAGGACAGCATAGACAGATTTAAATGACAGTAGAGTGAAATGCCCACTACATTCCTTATGTACCGTATGTTGAATGTATATATCCATCTTGTGTCTTATCTTTCCATTCCAACAATTTATTTTACAGAATATATATATAATTTACAGAAAAATATGGCATATCTTACAGATGGTTTGAATTGCGATTAATTGCGATTAATTACGATTAATTAATTTTTAAGCTGTAATTAACTCGATTAAAAATTTTAATCGTTTGACAGCCCTAATATATATATATATATATATATATATATATATATATATATATATATTTTGGTAACACTTTATAATAACTATTCGTTTTACTAGGTAATAGATCATTAGTAAACTGTTGATAAATTATTTATTGTTGATTTGTGACGTATTTGTTAACAGTTTGTTAAGTATTTAAAGGGTATTTCAATATGGTTGACCCCATCCTAAATGCCCATGCTAGTTGATGGATGTTAATAAAATTACATACACTTTATTTTGAAGGTCGTAAGTTTTATTGGTTAAATATACAAAGAAAAGTACAAATATTTGTTGGTTTTATGGCAGATTTTCATAAATGTGCAACATGCCTTATCAAAATGCCTTTTCTTTTGAAGTGAACGGCATTTCTTAACCTGAAAAGATGGAAATGCCAAAATGCCAAACGTTACACACAAAAACTTGAAACGTTTCCACACAAACTGAGTTTCACATTAAGAACACCCTGTAAATTATTAACAAATACTTCACAAATCAACAATAAATCGTTTATCAACAGTTTACTAATGATCTATTAACTAGTAAAACTGATAGTTATTATAAAGCGTTACCATATTTTTTGCACATGACTTGGTATCGGTATAGTATCGGCATTAGCCGATACGACACTAGCATGTTTAGCAAAACTGTTTATTGTCTTTGAAAGAATGGATTGTATGTTTCATCACTAGTCACACAACAAAATAAAAAAAGAAAAGAAACATATCAACTGTTCACAAACATGCCCTGTCAAGACAAATAAAGATATTTAGCCTGATACGGTTGTGATCGGCCGTCGTCATCACGGCGTCGGTTCGGTCGGCGTGAAAGACGTCCGCGGAGAGGCGGTCTTAAGGGACGCCCGTTTCCAAACGCCACCCTTCAGTTATCACGCAAATAATCAGCCGCGCTCCTTTTTACGGTGGCTTTTTTTCCCGCACTCCTCGGGGTCGGACGCCGCCTCCCTTCTCAATTATCTCCCGATAGGATGCGCGCACGCCTGTTTATTCCGGTTGAATATGCAAAGCAGCCTTGTCAAACCACCCCGCAATTGAGCGGCGACCAATTATCGGGCGTCAGGCGCCGAAAGATGATTATCTCTGTGAGGGACTCGCTCGGGGAAGTGGCGTATTGATTGGCCATCGGGGAGCTAATAACAGGAGGTTATCTACATGTAGCATGAGACTGTGCTGCTACTTAATACGCTGGCTCTTATCTTGATGGAATATGTCCTTATTGGTCCGGCACGGCAGAGGTCAACCCGATTGCTAAAGCATCAAAGACCTTTTGGTTTCTACGCACTCCAGCTCATTTCTAAAATGTCCATTACTACTTATTATAGTCCGGGTCGTGAGGACACTGATGTCTGTCCCAGTTAGTGTTTGGTCCAGTCTTGTTTTAGGCAGCCTTTTAATTTTTGTATTAGTCTCTTGGATGAAAATACGTCTTTATCATATTTTTGTAATTTCAAAAATTGGTTCATCTTTGTTATAGTTTTACTTAAAATGTCAAAACTTTTTGCCCTAGAATAAATAGATAAACAAAAGGTTTCCAATCATTTGGAATGAATATTGACAGACAAGCTGTTTTCTGAAATTTCTAGGTTCTCGGTGAATCAGTAACAGGCACAATTTTGCAAAATAGATTGATTAGAAAATGCAGAATAAATGAGATTTATTGATTACAATCCCACAAGAGCAAGCAAACAAGTATCACAAACAAGCTTAACAAATGTCAACGATGACGCTAGATTTGAGTTTGTCCACCCCAGAATCCCCGCGTTAACGTTACAGCAAAACAAAATGTCCCTCTAGCAATGAAGATCCAAAACACTCCGGCAGAGCGGCAAAGGAACAAAGCCAGGCGATCCGTACGTGACCCGCTGGCGGACTTCACGGTAAGCGATTTTTTTTGACATGACGACTGGGTTGTCGATTGTCTTCGCCGGAGAGCAATTTACAGCTTATTCCCCGGAGGAGGGCGGCTGCAGTTGTTGTGCATCTAACGTGCAGCTAATGTGCATGAGGAGAGCTTTTTACATGGCTATCGATGATCAAACGTAAGCAGTCCTTAATTTAAAGAAAGTTTGTAGTGTTTGTAGTGTAGCGGCTATTTTTCGACGGGCTGACTGGTCATTCTCTCGTCATTTATTTAGCTATTGGGGCAAAATACTTGGATAAAAAGGATATCCTGTAAAAATATTGGAGTAGAGAGACTGAAACAATGACATTTTGTGGCTCTCTTCGTCGCGTTTTCCTCGTTCTGCATAATTCCCCTTCAATGGGCTGAATAGTAAAACTGATGAGCCCATTCTCCCGCTGACGTCATCCACCTGTTGGGGACGCTGGAGCCCTACAACGGTGGGCGTGGCTAACCGGCAGATTAAAAGACTATTTTCTCGTCATCTGCGCTTTGCTAAATTGTTGTATATAGTCGAATCGTCTCAAAATATGATTCTAATTCACATAATAATGCCATTTAAGACTTTTTTTCTCGTGTCATATGCTCTTTAAAGCCTTCTGTAACACCTAGAACGTGATTACAGTCAGTTAATTATGCAATGGGCTAGTTAAGTTCAACTACTGAAGCAGTATATGCACAAACCAAATAAATGACTCGGACAAATTATGTTTTTGAACTGCCGGCCTATTCTTTATAAACAAAAACACACAATAGACATACAATGGACATAGAAAAATGGAAAAATACAAATAAAATAAAAAATAATAAATAAATGTGTTCCCTTATTTGTAATGTCTTTTCTCTTTCTATTTTTCCTATCTTATAATCAATTATTTTTGATTATTTGTAGAATCTATCAACTACTTTTGCTGTGTTATAATCAGTGATTTTTGATTATTTGTAGGATCTATCAACCCGGGTTGTTTTTGTTTTTCAGATTTCTAATTTTATCTTTTTAAATCAATTGATTTCTTCAATATTCAAAATTTCCCATCAAATGGTATAATTTTGTTGATCAACAAAACCTTAAGCCAATAACACTTAGAGCATTAAAGACAGATGCAGAAAAATAAACAAAAAAAATATAGTACATCCTACCAGGTCGAAGGATGTTAAACGGGAATCTCCTGTGCTTCTCGCTCCTGCGTGCGGCACAGTTCGATGGATCTTCTCCGGATTAGCTCGCCATCTTGTTTCTTGGTTGGACTTTCTCTTTCCAACAATTTCTCAGTCAGTTCTGGATTAAGCTTTAATAGCCTATCGAATTAACAAAAAATATATATATAAATAAACTAATTTGCACACTAAAGTGCTCCAAGTACGGTTAAAATTTAAGTTATCGTCGAGTGAAGTCGACAATAGCGCATTGACGCACGTTAAAAACGGAAAGAGCAGGTGGCTAGGCTAGTCAAAAAGGAGACATTTTGCGACGTCATCTGCTCGATTAACCACCATGTCTTCTTTACAACTATCGTGTGACAGAAGTATCATGAATTAACACTTTTAACATTCACTGCTTGTACAATATGAACCAAATATTCAACAAATATGATTAAGTAGGATTTCTAACTCACCAAGTCCCTTTCAGCAAGCAGTTTGTCATAGATATGAACAGTGCTTGTGAGTAGTCCAAAAATACACCTTTCACAGTTAGAAGAAAAGTTTTATTTTCATAGTTTTTATCATATTTTAATCTTTTTAGCAGCAACTCTAAGGGGGCTTACCGCTTTCCTTCTTCAATCACGAATGAGCAATAGCGGTGCAAGTGCGCATTCTACAGGTTAGTGCCAATTGAGATTTTCAAAATAAAAGTGTAGCGGAATTATTTAACTTTTTATTTCTTTCAAATCAAGTAATTGTCAAATAACTTAGTTTAATGATTATATCAGGTTTTTTAAAATATTTTTAAACACGGGTTTTTAAACATTTTTCCATTTTAATGTTTAATAATGTAGTCTTTTAACGGTTGTCGTTATCAATGGCTCTTAATTTGTGAGACTATGTTAACCTGGGTTACACCTCTCTAAGGCTACGTTCATACTACGATTTTTTGTCATATCTGTTTTTTTGGCGTGCCCGTTCAGATTGCCTTTGTCCATTGAGACCATTCAAGTATTACGCATGCGCACTAATTCGCAGTCCGACACGCGCTGAACAAGACGACCCGCATGCGCAGAAGCATCAAAACAAATGACACACGTCATCCGTTATTCCAGGGATATCATATTTTGCTTTTCAAAAGGAGGACACAAATAACAGACATAAATAATCCCCGTTTAGGCTGATATTCAAAGTTTATATGGATCGAAAGCATGCACGCACGGTCCGTGCACGTCACACACACATACGGGCAGTTTGCCCCGACCTCGGCCGTGTAGGCAATGTTGAAATATTACTCACTTGGAGCAGAGTAAAAAACTGAGCATTCTCAGGCTTATCCTCAACCCATTTTTATGACTGTTGTCAAGCCCAGCCCTTCCCCAAATGCCGTGTGTACTGCAAGCTAGGCGCTAATAACGCACAGCGGCACCGCTACGGTAAGCGTCTCTCTCGCTATTTGATTACGTAATTGCTGCATGAAATCCGATTTGGGAGAGTGGACAGTACAGACCGCCGCGACAGTCTGGAAAAATGTGGCCCCGATCGGATTTGAACCACATACGAAAGTGACCCAGATCGGATTTGAAATGGTCCAGTTCTATGCGACTTGTCACGTTCAAACCGTCAAGTTAATGCCTCACTCGAGTCGGAAAAACACGAAAAAATCGGATTCGTGCATTAAGACCTGTAGTATAAACGTAGCCTAAAAGGCGCTGTTGTAGCGAATCTAATTAACTTTTTATCTAAAATACTCCTAAATTGCAAAATCTTGTCTTGAATCTATCTTTAAATGATGAAACAGTTTTAAAACTTTGACATGTCAAAAGTAGACAGAAGGGAAATTATGGAATAACAGGAGCAATTTTAACAACTGTAGCGGTTGATTCACAAAAATAAATTAATTGAATGTAGTTTAAAGCTGCTGATACAAAATGGGGACTGGAGTATTTCATTTACTGTTATTTTTGTATATTTGTTTACAGTTATATGTTAACTTGATACTGAAATAGTAGTTTGGTTTAGCCTGAGAGGATTTTTAAACAATTTTGGAACTAATATACAAAACATTAAAAAAAAAAAAAAAAGAAAAAAAAGGAGGGCGGGGGGGTTGGGCAGCAATAATAATTTTATAATCGAATCGGAGCTTCTGAATTGTAATTGTAAACGAATCGTTAGGTGCCCAAAGATTCCCAGCTCTATGGCGCATCGTCGCCAATTGGGCCCCGTATACTTGTCCTCCTTCGGCGGAAAAACCACAAAGCGCTGAGCTCTGAACATCGTTGAGTACCCGAGCGCGGCCACCGCGTGATAGAAGCGCATGGTATCGTCGGCTATACCATAGAGGGCGAACTGCGCCTCCGTATACGCGAACCACGCGGCCGCAGAAGACTCGTTAAACATCGCTAGCTGAAGAAAGCTAGTGTCCGCCATTGCTTTAAGTGTTTGTAAAATGCCTGAAAGATCCAGAGAAGATTTGTGTGGAGTAATAGGCCAAAATCCCTGTTTCCGTATGTGAACTACAGAAAAAGCATCTGACCTCTGTAATTGCAAAGAAAGGCTTCTGCACTAAATATAAGCACTATTTTCTCAGGCAAGGCAAGGCAAGGCAAATTTATTTATATAGCACAATTCAACACAAGGCAATTCAAAGTGCTTTACATCACATGAAGATCATAAAAATCACATTTAAATCAACACAACGTAGAAACGAAGACAAAAGATCGCATTTAATCACAGAATAAAAATAAATAAATAAAATAAAAATAAAACAAAAACTACTACAAATAATAATAATTGAAATCAGCAATGGAGATAAAAACAAGAGGAATAGAAAGCAGGTAGATTGAAATATATAGACAGTTATAGATATGCAGTGCTAAACAAAAGCGTTTTTAGCCCTGATTTAAAAGAGCTAACAGTTTGAGCATACTTCAGACGTTCGGGTAACTTGTTCCAGAGGTGAGGAGCATAATAACTAAATGCTGCCTCACCCTGCTTGGTTCTTGTTCTTGGAACATGCAGAAGACCGGTTCCAGACGACCTTAGGGGTCTAGATGTCTCATAGGACTCTAACAAGTCAAGCATGTATTTTGGTCCAAGGCCATTAAGTGTTTTGTAGACGAGCAGTAGTATTTTATAGTCTATCCTTTGACTTACTGGAAGCCAGTGTAGCAATTTCAAAACTGGTGTAATGTGGTCCAGCTTCCTTGTATTTGTGAGGACTCTGGCTGCAGCATTCTGTACCAGCTGCAACTTCCTGACTGATTTTTTATCAAGACCTGTAAATATACCGTTGAAATAGTCCAATCTGCTGAAAATGAATGCATGCATAAGTTTTTCCATGTCTTGTTGAGTCAGAAGCCCCTTAATTCTGGTTATATTTTTTAGGTGGTAATAAGCGGATTTAGTGACGGACTTTAAATGGCTATCAAATTTTAGGTCTGAGTCAATAATTACGCCAAGGTTTCTGACTTGATTTGTAGCTGTAAGTGACATTGTGCTAAGTTGGCTGCTTATCTTTGACCTTTCCTTTGTTGGCCCAAAAATGATCACCTCTGTCTTCTGCACATTTAACTGGAGAAAATTCTGGCACATCCATTCATTGATTTGATGAATGCATTTGCTCAGGGTGACTAAGGGACTATAATCATGTGGGGACACAGAAATGTACAGTTGTGTGTCATCTGCATAGGCGTGATAGGAGATGTCATACTGTTCCATTATCTGAGCTAACGGAAGCATATAGATGTTAAATAAGAGTGGTCCAAGAATTGACCTTTGAGGGACTCCACACGTGAATTTGGTTCGTTCTGACTGATGGTTTCCGATTGACACAAAGAAATCCCTATCATGTAGATAGGATGTGAACCACTGAAGAATAGTGTCAGTCAGGGGTACAAATACTTATGAACTCCAGTAAATTATAAATAAATTTCTGAAAAATCATTCAGTGTAAGTTCTGGATTTTTTTTCAAAGTCTCCATAAGTGGAAATGCATCAATGACTGAAATTTCCAACCTCTACCTGTGTGTAAGTGGGTGAACTTGCAAAATCACAAGGAGTGCAAATACTTCTGCTCCTCACTGAATATATATATAGAACATATTTGAATCAGTGCTGTCAAACGATTAAAAATTTTAATCTAGTTAATCATATGTCAACTGTGTGATTAATCATGATTAATCACATTTCCCTCAGGATGAATAAAGTTGCTCTTCAGGAAAAAAAATTTGGGAAAATACTACAATAGACCTAAAATTTGTTTTAAGATGAAATGTATGATGTGTGAATGAATCAATACTTGACCAAATTGAGTTTTCAAATTTTATTTAACAACTCAGCTTGTATAAAATAAAAAAATTAATTGTCTGTATTATACAGCAAAGAGCTTTAACAGATTAAAGTGCCTCAGACTAATAATGTGGCTCAAGTACCGTTTGGCATATTAGCCAAAATTAACAATTTAAAGAGCAGACAAGCACAATAGCTAGTGTTTCAAAAAATGTTTAAACAACTTGTCTGTTAAATTGAACATTTCACACAAATAAATGCAGCATTTGCAGTTCTACACTAAATGGCCTGAAAACTGTGTGAGATATAAAAAAAATAAACTGTAAATTTTCACACACTTAACTGAAAAACATTACACTAAACTGTGTGTAAAGGTGTTTAGAAACACTGCTTAAGTTAGCCATACTCTTTTTTTTTTTTTTAACCAACTGCTCAGGCAAACTAGCTTGTTGGCATTTTCATATAACACAGCAGACTTTTCTTTTGAACAATGTGCCCCGTCAAAGAAAACGGTCTCTCGTATGGAATGGTTGTGGCAGGTGTGACCAGATACTTTTTTTGCAAGGTGGGCCAGCTTACTGTGGGCACCACTGTGCGCAGATCACCACTGTAGTGGACATAAGTCGATGCTAGCACTGCCTTGTACCTGTCTAGTGGTTTGTCATTAGTTGTTGTTGTTGTTTGTTGTCATTTGATTTTCAAGGCCCTCGTCTTTGACTATGATAATGGGTCTACACTCTACAGTCTCTGGCTACCCAAGTAGCGATAGCAGTAATCAACCTACTTGTTGTCTTTTTCTTGACAAGTCCGAGTCCGCACACTCCCAGTGTAGCTTGATGACTGCGGCTTGTTCCCGCAGTGTTAGCGTCATTGCTAACACTAGCGAAGATATGCTTTGCCCGAAGGTGGTACTTCAGGCTGGTTGAGCCTCGATCGAAAGGCAGTTCATTACAACAGTATGTGCACACAACTTTGGTTTTATCCAGATTTCCATTAGGCAGCTTTTTAAAACGGAATTTGCCATGAAGCAGTCCTGGGTCATCATTCTGACTGATCGTGGGTGGCTGCATTTTGTCCTGCATTGCGGTACGGAGAATGTAAACATCAGCGTGTGGGGCGTTGTGGCCAAATTTAGTGTGAGTGGTAAATTGCGTTATTTTTTTTTTTAATTCGTTAATATTTCCAGATTAATCATGGTCGTTAACACGTTATTGTTGACAGGCCTAATTTAAATGTTTAAAATATATTCAAATGGTATTGAGTGTTTTTTTGAACATTTATATCAAGTCGAAAATTTTAGTATCATGAAAACTAACACGTAGTATACTGGAGTACAGCAAATGAAGAAATAGGAGCTAGGACAAGCTATTTAAAGGTGTACACAGTATTTCCACTGCAAAACAGTTCTTTAGTTTTGGAAAAAAATCATTTGAGTCACTTTTTGTGACGGATAACACACAGTAACCCATGTTCTGCTTTAAAACATACAATAAGCATGAGCTGAACGAACAGTAGCCATACATATATTTAACGTGGAAAAGTGGCTTTTTCCGAGACGCGCCTTGTTTGTCAGCGCAAACAAACCCGCCCGCGTTCCCTCCGGCATGGAAATATTACCCGAGTAGGAGTTCAAGGTTTTTCGTGGAAGGAATCCTCAGGGGAGGCCCGGCTGGCTTTTGCTATGAGCCCCAAAGATTACATTCAGTCCCCTTTGCAGTCAGAAGCTCGCCACTCGGAACAGGAAATTGTGTCGCTGTCAGGCGCAGAGAAATGTAAATGGTCCTTCATGTAACCGGCGTCTCGCATGCAGTTGTGTCCCTGGGCCCTGCCTGTCCGCCACGTCCATCTTGTGTCAAATACGACGCCCGGTGTGTGCGGGCTGTGAGAAATTCATGCGGGGGAATAGATTTTCTAATGGATGTTTGAATGAGTTGTTCCTGATCGATGAATTCCGAGTGTATTTTGTTGAATGTGAAATGATGGGTTGAAACTAGTGCTATAAAACGATATGGAATTTCTAACAACAATTTTCATTATCGCCATAAGTAGACCTGTTCCTGCAATGCACTTTTGGCCACTAGAAGGCACCCAATTTACGGTGACTTGCACTATTGACGAGATTCCATACGTATGTATATTTTATGTAATAGCGCAATTTGCAAGATAGGTGGGAGGGGAAAAAAAATGGTATTCCAACCAGGATGAAAATATTGACAAGTACAACATTCCCTTCGCTTTTAGGTGGCCAGATACAGTGGGGCAAATAAGTATTGAGTCAACCACTAATTGTGCAAGTTCTCCCACTTGAAAATATTAGAGAGGCCTGTAATTGTCAACATGGGTAAACCTCAACCATGAGCGACAGAATGTGGAAAAACAAAAACAGAAAATTACATTTTTTGATTTTTAAAGAATTTATTTGCAAATCATGGTGGAAAATAAGTATTTGGTCAATATCAAAAGTTAATCTCAATACTTTGTTATATACCCTTTGTTGGCAATAACAGAGGCCAAACGTTTTCTGTAACTCTTCACAAGCTTTTCACACACTGTTGCTGGTATTTTGACCCATTCCTCCATAGACATCTCCTCTAGAGCAGTGATGTTTGTTGGGCAACACGGACTTTCAACTCCCTCCACAGATTTTCTATGGGGTTGAGAACTGGAGATTGGCTAGGCCACTCCAGGACCTTGAAATGCTTCTTACGAAGCCACTCATTTGTTGCCCTGGCTGCGTGTTTGGGATTATTGTCATGCTGAAAGACCCAGCCACGTCGCATCTTCAATGCCCTCGCTGATGGAACGAGATTTTCACTCAAAATCTCTCGATACATGGCCCCATTCATTCTTTCCTTTACACAGATCAGTCGTCCTGGTCCCTTTGCAGAAAAACAGCCCCAGAGCATGATGTTTCCACCCTCATGATTCATTTAGGTATGTTGCAATTCAGTATTCTTTTTCCTCCAAATACGAGAACCTGTGTTTCTACCAAAAAGTTCTATTTTGGTTTCATCTGACCTTAACACATTCTCGCAGTCCTCTTCTGGATCATCCAAATAATCTCTAACGAACCGCAGACGGGCCTGGACGTGTACTTTCTTCAGCAGGGGGACACGTCTGGCAGTGCAGGATTTGAGTCCCTGTCGGCGCATTGTGTTACTGATAGTAGCCTTTGTTACTGTGGTCCCAGCTCTCTGTAGGTCATTCACTAGGTCCCCCCCGTGTGGTTCAGGGATTTTTGCTCACCGTTCTTGTTATCATTTTGACGCCACGGGGTGAGGAGGGAGTTGAAAGTCCGTGTTGCCCAATGACAGCCCCAAAACATCACTGCTCTAGAGGAGAGCTGCATGGAGGAATGGGCTAAAATCAGGGGTGAAAGTGGTTAGAATTTCTTGCCGGAACTCACAAACGTGAAGGTCGTAGAGTTGCCACCTTTCAGAAATAAGAAATACGGGAGGCCCCCCGCACGCCCAAAACTGTGCAGGCAGAGAAAAAAAGGGACATCCCCAAAACTCCTAAAATGCATAGAAATGTATCTATTCATTTATTTTCAGTAGAAGTTCAATTCGGAACGCAACATTTAATTCCTAAAATCATTCAAAAATTCAAATTTGTATTTTTTTCAATGATTTGCAAAATAAAAGTTAACAAAAACAGCTATAACCTAAACTCCATCTCCTAATTTTTATTTTCCCTCATTTCCAAACATACTAAATGCCAAATCTAAATTATAACTACTTAAGAACATCGGATGTATATTAAAATTGAAGATAATGTAAACATTTACTTTTTGTTGTGTTTTTTTAAACAAAGATATAAGTAACATACATTCAGAAAAATAAGTACATATGACTCATATTATGCTGAGTGAAATGGAATATATTTTGAAGCTCGCGCAAACATTGAGTTTTTTAAATCATGAAGAAATGAATAAGTAGCCTAACGTAAATTAACAAATATAAGTCCAAAGTTCACATTGACAGCTAAGATGTTCTGAACCTCCCGATAAGGGCAAATAAAACTAAATTTGATAAATAAACCACCTTAACTCTTTCCTTGCTCTTAAAGATTTGATCCATTTTCTGTTGCATTGCCCTTTTTTGCTGTTTCAGAAAACATGCACATTTGAACCAATCAGAGCTAACTATCTCTGGTGATCAGCCAAATGAACGGATAAATGAGTCCAGGCGTTTTGCTTTGCTGCATGGATTCGCACATTGACGTGACTCGTCATCGTCAGACTCAAATAACTGCAGAAGCTGGGGAAACCTCCATGCCGTCTGTGGAATAAAACAAATAATAAATATCGGTGGAAACGGATTACGCTACACAAGTCCTTTATTATGCTTGTTGTTAACACTTGTGTATGTAAATCTGATGTTGGTCGATTGTTTTCTTCTTGGAGATGAAATGCATGTGTGGCATTTTTTATTTTATTTTTTTTTTACATAGCATTTTGACAGTTGCCGTCATATTTTCGGAATCAAAGCACCGTATACCGGCCCTGAATATTATACTGGAACTCCGTTCCTGACCGTTCCCGCCCACTTTCACCCCTGGCTAAAATACCAGCAACAGTGTGTGAAAAGCTTGTGAAGGGTTACAGAAAACGTTTGGCTTCTGTTATTGCCAACAAAAGGTGCATAACAAAGTATTGAGATGAACTTTTGGTATTGACCAAATACTTATTTTCCACCATGATTTGCAAATAATTTCTTTCGAAATCAAACAATGTGATTTTCTGTTTTTTTTCCCACATCCTGTCTGTCATGGTTGAGGTTTACCCATGTTGACAATTACCGGCCTCTCTATTTTCAAGTGGGAGAACTTGCACAATTAGTGGTTGACTAAGTACTGATTTGCCCCACTTGTAGTAAAAGTGCACGACATAATATCCTTGCCTTCTTCAACCATAGTTTATGAAGCCTACAGAGCTCTTGCAAGCTGGATAAAGAGAAATAACTGAGCTTGTAATTGGCTGATTGGCATGACAACCGTTGTAAACACAGAATCAAAACAAAACATTTAAGGCCTCACAGTCAAATTTTAAAATAGTAAAATTTGGGTTTAACCATTGAGAACAGTGTTCGAAGTGTTCCTAAAAAACATATTACGGCCATTTCTCGTATAATAGAAGTGCTTATCTTACATACTGCTCCTTTAACTCATGGCTTTCATTGGTGGCAATAGATGAATGAACGAATGAATGAATTGATTCCTTGCCAGATCTTCTTATTCAATGGATTAGACGTCTTGTATTGACAATTTAGAATAGAATAGACTTTATTTGCCATCATACATAGTAGTTTTCAGGTTTGTCAAATATGAATGGTTTTTAAATAAAAGGACATTTATTTGTATAGGCTTTTACAAAAACCTGAGAGGTCATAAAAGTGCTTTACAACAAAGCAAAACATAGTTCACATTACTACAAAAAAATTAAAAATAAATGAATCTGAATTTATCGGACTTAAAGTCGCAGTTTTAAATTTTTTTTTAAAAAATTAATCCCCCCCCTAAAGCGTTTGAAAATTTATACTCTGGAGCCACTTATGAGTGAAATTATTAACACATTATTTCACATGTTAATTTCACACTAAACAGCAAGGGGGCGCTCAAGGCCTATGTTTCAACATTGGCGGTAACTTATAAAAGCAAATAAAAGCAACTGATAAGGGCTGAACAAAATGGCACCGAAATGTAAATAATTTTCTGCAGATTGCAAGATGCACGTAGTAAGATATGCAGCAGAAATATGTAATCAAGCAGCAGAAAGAAAGTTTGGATTTAGAAACTTGTAGAAAAATTCAACAAAAACTACTAATTGCGGGCTAAAAGCTAAGTGGCCACAAATAAACTTTCCCCCATAATGCGACTTTATATGGTTTTTTTTCTCTTCATTGCGCATTTTTTGGCTGGTGCGACTTAAAGTCTGAAAAATACGGTACATCAGTGATTAGTTTTTGGACTCTTCTTGCGTCTTTTCCGGATGTTTTGAACACCTTTCGAGAAACCGCGGCCTCCATCAAGGTTACCACAAAGCGAGCCGGCGACAAAGTCCCACGCGTTGGTCGGCGAGTCTATTGGAAAGCGCTGCCGTCGCGTGTTTCTCGCTCAAAGGTCAGCGAGTAATAGCGTGGCGGCTTACAAACACGCGGCGCCACTTCCCTTCATTCGTCGTCACAAATTGTGGCGGCTAATAAGCGCACGTAGGCGCCGTAAATTGGCTCTCGGGGATGATTTATACGCCCACGCTGACCCGCCGCCGCTTGACAGTTGCTTTCATTTTCTTCGGCGTCAAGGTCGTTCGGCGAGCGCCGGCCGGAGTTTTCCCCCGTTCGGCCCCCTCGCTTACCTTCCCCGCCCCCCTCCGACCACCCCGGCCTGATGGCCCCATGAATCATCCCGTCTTTCCCCATCGAACTATCGGCCGCCTCCTCCTCGCAACCGGGCCGATCCTTCTTCATCGCGGCTAACAATTTGGTAATGAAATATTGATTTTTAGTTAGATTCAAATGGATGTTATTAACTTTGCATTGATAAATCGCTGCCCTTCCCTTCTTCTTTGTCTCTCGGCCCTCCTTCCCGCGACGCCTCCTGACCTACAACGTCGACAACGCCGGTTTGCAACCTTTATTTAACCGAGAGACATTCACTGCCTTGACTTATGAGTGTTCCAACTTATGAGGGTTTTTTTTTTCAATGCAGTATTGAGTATTTGAGCAGTCAGAAAGGTCCACTACTAAAATTCACCAACTTTGGCCAGAACTCAAAATTGTGGATTTACAGTACCACAAATAAGAACTGTAACCTGATCAAAGTATACATGTATGGCTTTTTATTCATTTTTCAAAACATTGGTAAGGCAAAAATGCATAGTTTTTAGTCTGGGAGTATTCAGAAAGGTCCACTACGAAAATTCAACAACTTTGGCCAGAACTTATTCAAAATCGTGGATTTAGGGTGCCACAAAAATGAGAACTGTAACCTTAACAAAGTATACATGTAGCACTTTTAATTCATTTTTCAAAATATTGGTACAGCAAAAATGTGTAGTTTTGAGCATGAGAGAATTAAGAGAGGTCGACTACTAATATTTACCAACTTTGGTCAGAATTTATCCCGATTTGTGGATTTACAGTACCACAAATATGAGAACTGTAACCTATTCAAAGTATACATGTAGGATTTTAATTCATCTTTCAAAATACTGGTACAGCAAAAATGCATACTTTTGAGTATAGGAGTGGTCAGAGAGGTCTACTGCTAATATTTACCAACCTTAGCCAGAATTTACTCCGATTTGTGGATTTACAGTCCCACAAAAATGAGAACTGTAACCGAATCAAAGTATACATGTAGGATTTTAATTCATCTTTCAAAATATTGGTACAACAAAAAAAATCATAGTTTTGAGCATTGGAGTATTAAGAGGGGTCGACTACTAATATTTACCAATTTTGGTCAGAATTTATACCAATTTGTGGATTTACAGTACCACAAATATGAGAACTGTAACCTAATCAAAGTATACATGTAGGATTTTAATGCATCTTTCAAAATACTGGTACAGCAAAAATGCATACTTTTAAGTATGGGAGTAGTCAGAGAGGTCTACTGCTAATATTTACCAACATTAGCCAGAATTTACTCCGGTTTGTGGATTTACAGTACCACAAAAATGAGAACTGTAACCTGATCAAAGTATTTATGTCTGACTTTTTTATTCATTTTTCAAAATATTAGCAAAGCAAAAATGCATAGTGTTGAGTATCAAAGTAGTCTGAAAGGTCTACTACTAATATTTACCAACCTTGGCCAAGATTTATTCCGATTTGTGGATTTACAGTGCCACAAAAATGAGAACCGTTACCTTAACATTTAGCACTTTTAATTCACTTTTAAAAATATTGGTACAGCAAAAATGCATGGTTTTGAGTATGGGAGTATTATGAGAGGTCTGCTACTAATATTTACCAACCTTAGCAAGAACTTATTCAAAATTGTGGATTTACAGTACCACAAAAACGAGAACTGTAACCTAATCAAAGTATACTCGTAGGACTTTTAATTCATTTTTCAAAATATTGGTTGCGTAAATTAATTTACTACCAAAAATAATGTAAAATTATGTGTAAAACGAATTAGTAATGTTAAAAAATATACAGTATATCAAATATTTATTACCCTAATTTTCGGACTATAAGCCGCTACTTTTTTCCCTCATTTTGAATCCTGTGGCTTGTAGTCCAGTGTGGCTTATTTGTTGATTTGGGTTAATAGGTAACACTTTATTTAACAGCGGCATCATAAGACTGTCATAAGAACATCATAATTATGACATGACACTGTCAATGGGCATTACTGAATGCTTATGACAGATGTCACTGTGTGTCATGTGGCATATTATGTCACTAAATCCATTTATGTCCAGCTCAGATCTTTTATGTCCATTCAAAAGTGAGATAATTTTCTGGATGACACTAACTGACATCTATTATAAGCATTCATTAATGCTTATGACAGTGTCATTTAATAATTATGACTGTCTTATGACAGTATTATGGCACCACTATCCAAGAAAATGTTACCAAATACCAATTAATGAAACAACTTGAACAGTAACTGAAGAAATAATTAGCACAGAACATGACTGTTATTTACATCTGTAGCGCCGCCATGCATGCCAGGAGGAATGTTGGATGACAACAGTGTTGACAGCAGGTGGTAGCAGAGGTTGACTGTCTACCCCAAGGAAGCAATGATGGCCAAATGAAGCTTTTAGTGACAATAAGGCTTTGCAGCCAATTGGTTCAAAGCTTAATGGTGAGTTATTTGCGCTCATGACAGTCTTACGGTGCCATTGTCGAATGAAGTGTTACCACTTAATATCTTTTGGTGTAAATATCCCATAATAGAATGAGGACAACTGCGGCTTATAGTCCAGTGCGGCTTATCTATGAACAAATGCCGTTTTCATGTCAAATTTGGTGGCTGGCGGCTTATAGTCCAGAAATTACGGTGTTTATATGGCTTTATTTATATTCTTCCCAACATACTCAACATGGAGTACAACATGGACTGCTACACAAAATATATTGTAAAGTAAAAAAACAAAGACCCATCTCAAAACAAGGTCAACAAAAAGTTCACAATCTCTGATTGTGTATATGTATAAGCTTTTAGCTATTTACAGTAAAACAACATAAGTACGCTTTGATTACCACACAACAAATTATATATTAAAATTCGCCATACTTCACAGTGGGTATGAGGTGCTTTCCAGCATGAGTATCTTTCGTCCCAGGCTTCAACTGGGACCGTGTGCTTTGGTCAGATGAGACCAAGATTGAGCTTTTTGGCAACAAACACTCTAAGTGGGTCTGACGTGCCACGAAAGATGCGCATGCTGAAAAGCACCTCATACCAACTGTGAAGTATGGGGGTGGGTCAGTGATGCTGTGGGGCTGTTTCGCTTCCAAAGGCCCTGGGAACCTTGTTAGGGTGCATGACATCATGAATGCTTTGAAATACCAGGACATTTTAAATCAAAATCTGTTGCTGGGTGAGCTGAAGAGGATAGTACAGAGGAGAGGACCCAGGTCTCTGGATGATTTAGATTCTGCAAAGAGGAATGGCTGAAGATCCCTCTTTCTGTATTTTCCCATCTTGTGAAATATTATAGGAGAAGATTAGGTGCTGTTTTGTTGGCAAAAGGGGGTTGCACAAATTATTAACACCAATAATTGTGACACTCGTTATTTGATGTTGAAGGAGAAACGATATCGTCATCGCACACACCATATAATTGTTTGCATTAGTCTAACACATACATACGGTACAGGTTTTCGTAGGCACCGTCTAACTGTTTGCATTAGGCTAACACACATAATATAATTAATCAGGAAATAGTATCATTTTCATATTCACGGTAGGACTACACTACTAATATAAAATAAATAGCACACCATAGTTTAATGAGAAGAAATAGAAGAGATACACAATGCCGTCTTATCACAAGAGTGACGCACCAACTCGGGTAATCTGCTCTCCCAGCAAACTCCAAGGACAAAGCGCTTTGTCCTAAAACAAGTACAACCAGCCCGGACAGCAAAGTTGATAGCGGGCGTCCCAATCCGCGCACGAACCTAAGCTGCCCAAAACCGGCCACAGCGGGGATGGCCCAAAAGCAACGCCCAGAAACGCCTTCGACAAGACCCGCGTCAGCAAAGACTTCAAAAAGACTGGACACTGAGATAAGACAGATTTCCTCTGCTCGGAAACATGTAGCCTTGTTTTGGATCCAGAATTGTCCCTCCGTCGTCTGTTTTTGCCTTGTTTTTTAACATTGTCGACGAATAAATTGTCAACCTGTTTTCGGCGAGTGTTCTTCAAGCTTTTGAAACATGGAGTCAGTGTGCAAAGGGTTAACACAGGAACGCGCAGAGTTTGGCTTCCTCCTGGCCTGGCTCTTCGGGGGCGTCGAGCGGCGGAGCACATTTCCGTTCTGTTGCCGGCCTCCACGTGCGGTTTGGGCTGGGAGGACTAAATTCCTTCAATGTCAAATATTTATTTCTTTATGTGGGATTTTTTCCCCACTGAATAAATGCACTTGTATTGAAGGTTGGATTTTTCTCTTTTTTTCCATTAAGGTCCCATATTATTTGAATTAAAAAAAATATATTACAAGCTAAAAAACACATCTTAATCAGGGGTGCCAATAATTATGGAGGGCACTGTAGGGCTATACAAATAAAATTGAATTGAATTGAAGTAGAGGTGTTCGATTATCTTGGGATCTTGTTCATGAGTGAGGGTAGGAGGGAGCGGGAGATTGACAGGACCGGTGCAGAATCCGAATCACTGCAGACTCTGCACCGGTCCGTAGTGGTGAAGAAGGAGCTGAACTGAAAGGCAAAGCTCTCGATTTGCCAGTCCATCTACGTTACGACCCTGACCTATGTTCACGAGCTGTGGGTCGTGACCGAATGATGGGAGAAATATATTATGACCCGAAGTGAATCGTCATATTGTAATGATTCCCTTTAAGAATCAGGCATATTGTGATGATTCCCTTTTATGACTGTAACCTTGTTTTCCTCGCCACTTTGGCGTCTTTTTGATGTGTGATTGCAAAACGTGTCAAAACACGTGTAACAATGGGCAAGGGGATCTGAGATAAGGGACTGACCATCTCTGATCTCACGTGATGCACCACTATAAGAGCCGGGGATTTTTCCCTCTTCGGTTAGAGCAGGGGTGTCCAAACTTTTTGCAAAGGGGGCCAGATTTGGTGTGCTAAAAATGTGGGGGGCCGACCTTGGCTGACGTCCTTTACGTAGAACAATATATTTAAGCAAATTTTAGCAAGCCGTTCTGTGTGTCACATTTGCTTTATTATAGGGCTTAAAGGGCTGCAGCTATCGAATATTTTCGTAGTCGATTAATCAATGGACTAGATTGTTCGAATAATCGAGTAATCGGATAAGGAACATGAAAAATTAAAACACCTGAGCTGAGCCTAAAACGATATAATTTTCTTAAATGAGGATCTGTGTACAACAAAAGAACAATTGGCTAACTTGGATAGAAAAGGTCTGCTAGCTTAAATGCTATAAAATGCTAAAGTCTTTTTTTTTTTTTTTTACAATGCTCTTAACAAGTGGTTCAGACACATATTCCCACAAAAAACGGCTAAATATATCTACAAACTAAATTAAGAATGCATTAAAAAACATTTGCTCAAACAAAAACTTATGTTCGTCTTAACAGGGAGCAGTTGGATTCAGCCATATGAAAAGAGGCAGACCAGAGGGCATTGTATCCACCCTCATCAGTAAAATTAAATGCAAACACTTTTAAAATCAACCATTACAATGCTACTACAGTTAAACGAATACTCGAAGCAACAAAATTAGGTTTGAATATATTTTCTAATCGAATACTCGAGTTAATCGATTAATCGTTGCAGCACTACTTTTTTTTTTTTTTTAATTAATAATTTCAACAATTTTGCAACTAGCCTTTGTGGCGTTCTCTTTCAACTCTCGGGCTCTTGCAAAATACTGCTGCTGTGAAATTAAACTAGCTTCAAGTTGCTTCAATTTCTCACTACGTATCTACCCTGTAATCTTGTCGTACGTGTCAGCGTGTCTTGTTTGGTAATATCGCCTCATATTGAACTCTTTAAAAACAGCGACTGTCTCTTTGCAAATGAGGCAGACACAGTCGTTGCGTATTTTAGTGACGAAATAGCCCAGTTTCCACCTATCCTTGAAGCGCCAGCCGTTGCAGTCAACTTTTTTTTTTTGTTGATTGTCGCCATTTTAGAAAATTGGGAGTAAAGAGTCACATGTGGTAATGTTGCTTAGAGTGCTGCTCCCTTTTAGTGGGTAAATGAGGAGCAGCATTTAGTGTGTAAGCTACTTTATATGCTTGTAGCAATACTGCTGACCAATTTATTAAGTCTGTGTGCGGGCCAGACGTTATTGATTTTGTGACAGAGGCTGGGGGCCGGATGAAATCTGCCCAAGGGCCACATTTGGCCCCCGGGCCGGACTTTGGACATGTCTGGGTTAGAGTCTGCTAGTATACGGACGCCTAGCTTGTATTCCTCTGCAGCTATACCGGGGTGTCGGCTCTCCGCCCGCTTGTCAACAGTAAGAGTTTTGATTGCTCAAAGGAATATCTTGTGTGCTTTAACAGTAGCGCGGGGATTTTAGAAGTGACAATCTATATCTAGCGTTATTGTTGTTCTTGTTTTCTTCCTTTTTCTACATTAAACATTGTATATTTCGTAAAAGTGTGTGTGTTACTGACTCACTACGAACCCGGTAACGAAATTTCCCAAAAGTTGACCCGGAAAATTTCGTAAAACACCGAAAGAACAAGATCCCGGATACAAGCAGCCGAAATGAGTTCCCTCCGCAGGGTGTCCGGGCTCTGCCTTCGAGGTGAGGGTGAGAAGCTCGGTCTTGGACTCTGTGATGAGTAAGAGTGTGACAATATCTCGATACAGCGATATATCGCGATATTTTGCAACCCGATGGGTTATCGATATGCTCCCGCCAAGAATCGATACTTTTATTTAACATATTATCCATACAATGCAGTATGGATGCTGTAAACTGCTCAATGTTTGTTGAGGAATTCCTTGGCGGTCCGCTAGGGGCGCTCGGGAGTGGCGGTGAGGGTAAAGTGCGCACAAGTAGTCTAGAGAAGAAGAGAGGAAGCTCCAAGTGGGTTGAAAAAATAAAAAAGCTCCGTGAGAACGGTGGAGGAAAAAATGAGAGAAATATTGCTACAAATCACACATGGGGACACACTTTAGATTTTACACCAACAAGAAAGGAAGTAAGGTGAACAAGGACTTTGCTGTATGCAAGAATTGTCAAAGAAAAATAAGTTTCACTGGGAGCTGGTGACGTAGTGGACACTGGAGTTTGTGAGCTTCGCTTTCATCACTTGAGGTAAGAAGGTTTTGAAATGTAATTGACTTTTTAATTTACATGTATTATTTTGATGACATTTGGTGTTGAATGATATAAAATAAACCAGGACCTAAACTGGATGAAAATGAATATCGAACAAGCCCACATGAATTTACCGATTTATTTGAGAACCAATTTCCATCTAGTTTACTACACAAACTGTTATTACTGTCATTTTGATACAATAAGCTATAAAAATGGTTTGAATAGGTTCCAAGATATATAAAGTGATGTGCATGATAATTAATGTAGCTTACATATTAAAAATAGGTAATTATTGATTTAACCTACATATTAAAAATAGGTAATTATTGAATTTTTAATTTCTATACATTCAATTCATATTTTTTTGAATTCAATACTTCCAACTCAAAAAAAAAAAAAAAAAAAATCAGGATTTCAACTCAAACGCTATGAAGTAGCTAATATTTTTTGTTTTATTTTGTTGTTTTTAAGGTGAGGAAGACCGTGACTGAGCAAGTCTGACATCTTAAGTGCTGAAGCAGATAGCGGAAGTGCTCAAACCAAGCAACAAAGGTCATATGCGAAGAAAAGACCCACCAATTTTATCATTGCCCCACTCCAAGCTCAACTGCTGACACCTACGGCACTTTTTATTTATTTATTTTTTTAAAGATTTAAAACTTTAAAGAAATTAAGGGTGCCATTCATCATGATCTCTCCAAGCGATATCAGTGGTCGTGGTTGGTTTCCTCTATATGTGCAGGGGCACATTTTGCAGTAGATTTATATTTTACAGCAATGTTGCACAGAAAAGTGTCACTGTTTAACAAATGACTTAAACAGTATTTTTTCTATTTTTAAATATCTTTTTTTTTTCCGTTTCAACAGTTGTATCGTAGAATGTCATGTATCCAATTTCTGACCAATATATCGATAATCGCTGTATCGTGATATAATCGTTATCGTGAGCCTTGTATCGCGAATCGTATCGTATCGTGAGGTGCCCTGAGGTTCCCACTCCTACTGATGAGGCTCTACTCCTCCGCGTTGAGAGGAGCCAGTTGAGGCGGCTCGGGCATATGGTTCGGTTGCCTCCTTTACGGCTCCCTGGAGAGGTGTTCCGGGGCATATCCCACCAGTGGGAGGCCCCAGGGACGACCAACACATGCTGGAGAGGCTATGTCTCTCGGTTGGCCTAGGAACGCCTTGGGATCACGCCAGCGGATCTGGTAATAGTGGCTGGGGAGAGGGAAGTCTGGGCTTCCCTGCTAAAGCTGCTGCCCCCGCGACTTGACCCCGAATTAATCGGTAGATGATGAACGGATCGATGGATGTTTTTTGGGGTGTATTGATATCGATATATCATTTGCTGAGGTTTTTTTTTGAGATTCCACACTTTGCATTTTTCCCCTCTCCTCATCCATCACACTTTTTTTCCCCTGTTGGGGCCACTGTTTGAGGACGCGGGTGTGACCGGCCATCAGCGGAGTGGGTAAGCGCCGGCCGGTTACCACGGCAACACGGCCGGAGGTGTTTTATACTTCCCGTCGGATAATTAGCCGGCGTTTTGTGCAACTTGTAATGGCGAAAGCACGAGTGGCCTCTCGAAACAGATCATTCCGGAATGTCTTCGGCCCATTACGCCCGCTGGAAATAAGCGGCCGCGCTGAATATTTATGGCGTAATTGCCTGCTTTCCCCTTTATTTTCCGTACGGGGGGCGAAAAGCAGTGTTGTTGTTAATTAAGACAAAGGCATTAATTATTAATGGCGCAAACATGTCAAGCAAGCATAACTAATTATTCTGGCGTGTTAACAGTTGTTTTATGTTTGCGGCCGCTGAATTATTTAGGAGGCGCATTCGGGATTGTTTGAAACGCGTCGCGCTAAGTGGCGGCGAAGACGTCCGTCGTCTCGGAAAGAAGGGGAAAAAAAGGGAAATCGAGTTTTACAGATGGGGCCGACGTCGACGTTAATTGCTCATTACAGGTGAGCGTCGCGGCGGTGAAGAGGCGCTGTTAATTTAACGAACTGCAAACTGTCAGCGAGCGAAGGTAAGTGGATGTGACGGCGCATAATTTGCGTTGTTATGTCTTAATTGTCACCTGATGTGCGCGCAATCTGGAGCCTTGTCAAAAAAAAGGCGGCGGATGAAGACGCTTTTTTCTCAGCGGAGGAAGCCGGCGAGTTGGATTTAGTGACTTCTAGGATCTGGACTGAAATCGTCATTTTCAGAGTTTGGGAATCAGGTAAATAAGATTGGGGTTTTATAATGTATTCGTTTTCTTTAAGTATTCACTCATTGGCTGGTATTGATGGCCATAGGCATCCAATTCAAGTGGGGGGAGGGTGTGAACAAACCCCTCCCATTAAAGAAGTGACCCAAAATCAACAGGAGGTGACCCAGAATGTCACTGAATGTATTGGAAGTGACACAGAATCAACAAGAAGAGACCTGTAAGTATCTTAAAATGAACTGAAAGTGACACAAAATCAACAGGAATTGACACAGAATGCCGCAAAATGTACCAGAAGTGATGCAGAATGATGCAAAATGCACTGGAATTGATCCAAAATCAACATGAAGAGACCCGTATGTTTCCTCAAATGAACTGAAATTGACCAAAAATTCAACCCAGAATACTGCAAAATGCACCGGCAGTGACACAAAATCAACAGAAGTGCTAAAAAATGCAGCAAACTGTACTGAAAGTGACCCAGAAGGCCACAAAATGCACTGGAAGTGAACCAAAATCAACAAAAAAACCCTGTAAGTTTCCTAAAATGAACTGAACGTGACCGAAAAGACACAGGACGTGAGCCAAAATGCCGCAAAATGCACTAGAAGCAACACAAGGTCAACAGGAAGTGACCCAGATTGTCACTAAATGTACCGGAAGTGACCCAGATGGCCGCAAAATGCACTGGAATTGAACCAAATCAATAAGAAGAGACCAGTAAGTTTCCTAAAATGAACTGAAAGTGACCGAAAAGACATAGGACATGAGCCAAAATGCCGTGAAATGCACAGGAAGTGACGCAGAATCAGTCAAAATGCACTGGAAGTGAAAAAATCAACAAGAAGAGACCAGTCAGTATCCCAAAATGAACTAAAAGTGACCGAAAAGCAACAGGACGTGAACCAAAATGCCACCAAATGCACTGGAAGTAACACAAAGTCAACAGGAAGTGACCAAGAATATCACTAAACGTATCGGAAGTGGCCCAGAATGTTGCTAAATGTATCGGAAGTGACCCAGAATCAACAAGAAGAGCTGCATGAGTATCCTAAAATGAACTAATAGTGACCCATACTCAACAGGAAGTGAACCACAAAGCCACAAGATGTACAGGAAGTGACCCAAAGCAACAAGAAGAGACCCATAAGTATCCTAAAATGCACTAGAAGTGACCACTGGATTTTCTCAACTGAATAGCTTAGCCTTGTTGGTTTACCGCAAAATGTACTGGAAACAACCCAAAATAAACAAGAAGTGACCTTGAATGCCAAAAAATGCACTGGTTGTGACAAAAATAAGGCCACAAAATGCTTTGGAAGAAAACCAAAATAAATGAGACTAGTAGGTATCCTAAAATGAACTGAAAGTGACCCAAAATCAACAGGAAGTCACCCAGAACACTGCAAAATGAACCAGAAGTGATACAGAATGAGGCAAAATGCACCAGAAGTGACCCCAAATAAACGAGGAAAGACCCGTAAGTATCCTAAAATTAACTAAAAATGCCCCAAAATCAAGAGGAAGTGACCCAGAATGCTACAAAATGCACTCGCAGAGACACAAAACCAAAAGAAAGTGACCCAGACTGTTGCAAAAATACACTGGCAGTGAACCAAAATCAACAAGAAGAGACCCTTAGATTTCCTAAAATGAACTACAAGTGACCCAAAATAAACAGTAAGTGACCTAGAATACTGCAAAAATTACCAGAAGTGACACAGAATGAGGCAAAATGAACTGAAAGTGACCCAAAATCAACAAGAGACCCATATGTTTCCGAAAATGAACTGAAAGTGATTCAAATCAACAGGAAGTTAACCAGAAGCCGTAACCTGTATACCCAGAATGCCCCAAAATGGAAGTAACTCAGAATGCTACAAAATGTACTGGAAGTGACGCAGAAGGCCATAAAAATTACTGGAAGTGAACCAAAATCAACAAGAAGAGACCCTAGAACTACCAAGGGTGGATCAGTTGATACAGAGCCCTTTTGTATCCAGAGAGGTATCATCTGACCCTAATCAGCATATCTTTTGTGAGCATCCTCATTAGTCATTCCCATTCACACTCGAAAAACCACAGGGTTGCATTGAGGCAATTAGTAACTTGAGTGCTTGCCAGACAGTGGACCCCTCAGGCAGGCAATTGGGCGGACAACCTTTTTACATCTTCCAAAAACTGCAGTTCTCCTACATACAAGGGACGGTGTAATTAAAAAAAAAAAAAAAAAACAGAACAAAGTCACCCAGAATGCCCCAAAATGTACAGGAAGTGACTGAGAATGCTGCAAAATGTACCAGAAGTGATGCAGAATGATGCAAAATGCACTGGAAGTGATCCAAAATCAACAAGAAGAGACAAATACGTTTCCTAAAATGAACTGAAAGTGATCCAAATCAACAGGAAGTTAACTAGAAGCTGTAACATGTACCGGAAGTCACCCAGAATGCCCCAAAATTGAAGTAACTCAGAATGCTGCAAAATGTACCGTAAGTGATACAGAAGGCCACAAAATGAACTGGAAGTGAACCAAAATCAACAAAAAGAGACCCTAGAACTACCAGGGGTGGGTCAGTTGATAGAAATCCCTTTTGTATCCAGATGGGGATCATCTGACCCTAATCAGCATATCTTTTGTGAACATTGAGGTCCTCATTAGTCATTACCATTCACACTCGCAAAACCACAGGGTTGGATTGCTCCAATTAGCATCTTGAGTGCTTGCAGGGCTTTGTCCGACAGTGGACCGCTCAGGCAGGCAATCGGGCGGACAACCTTTTTACATCTTCCAAAAGCTGCAGTTCTCCTGGTGTAATAAAAAACAAAGCAATTTTTTTTTATGTGATGACATATGACACCTTGCCCTTTTCCTGGGGCTAGGTGTTGAAGGTTGAAGCAATTTTTCTTTCTGCGCTTCTTTGTGCCCACATAAGAGTGAGCCAATTCCTTTGCAAGACCCACCAAGAAGTCCACCGGTCTCTCTTGCCTTCCGGTGCAAGCTTGATACAACACATACAGTGCCCTCCATAAGTATTGTTTATTATTTTAGCTTCTAATAATTGTTTTTTAATTCAAATAATATGTGACCTTAATGGAAAAAAAGAGAAAAATCCAACCTCCAATACAAGTGCATTCATTCAGTGGGGGAAAAAATCCCACATGATGAAATAATTATTTGACATCAAATAATGTGTGTCACAATTATTAGCACACCTGGTGTTAATACTTTGTGCAACCCCCTTTTGCCAACAAACAAGGTCTGGGGACTGAGATGGCCATGGGAGGAGCTTGATTTTGTGTCTGGTGAACCATTTCTGTGTAGATTTGGCCATATGTTTAGGGTCATTGTCTTGTTGAAAGACCCAGTGACGACCCATCTTCAGCTTTCGGGCACAGGGGAACAGATTTTGATTTAAAATGTCCTGGTATTTCAAAGCATTCATGATGCCATGCACCCTAACAAGGTTCCCAGGGCCTTTGGAAGCAAAACAGCCCCACAGCATCACTGACCCACCCCCATACTTCACAGTGGGTATGAGGTGCTTTTCAGCATTCACATCTTTCGTGGCACGCCAGACCCACTTACAGTGTTTGTTGCCAAAAAGCTCAATCTTGGTCTCACACAAAAATACACACGGTCCCAGGCTTCAACTGGGACCGTGTGCTTTGGTCAGATGAGACCAAGATTGAGCACAGAATGAGAAAATGCACTGGAAATGATACAAAATCAACAAAGAAAAGACCCGTAAGTATCAAAAAATGAACTAAAAGTGACCCGAAATCAACGTGAAGGACCCAAAATGCCCCAAAATGTACTAGAAGTGACACAAAATCAACAGTAATTGACTTGGAATTCCCCTAAATGTACCCGAAGTCACCCAAAATCAACAAGAGACTCGTAAGTATCCAAGAATGAAGTGACCACTGGATTCTTTCCGATTGAATAGCTTAACCTTGTTGGTTCACAATATTACAGCCTAATAAATTAAGAGAAATTGAGGCTCAAATTCAAAAACAACTGTAAAAACAATCATCAATGCTTGCAAAATGAACCATAGGTCCCTATTCTCTGATGCATTACCACCACCAGCACCCCCTACTGACAGGTTTTCGTCACTATGACGGAAAACCTAAACCCATGCACTAATACTAGTACAGTATATTAATAACATACTGTATAAGAAGCGATATGTCGACTCATCGCAAAAAATAAATAAATCTGTGATTAATCGACTTGAAGGACTTCTGTTTGCATTATTCTAACATAATGTAATTAATCGATAGGGCATAAAAGATACACGACGCCTTCTTATCACGGAAGCCCAACATGTGCGTCATGAGCAAGATTGACGCTGACAAGCCCACATCTGCACCACAAACTCTCGGAATCAGTTCTCCATGACAGTCCAGAACAAATGGCGGGATACCCTGTCCTAGCTCAAGGAACACCGGAGAACGCCCGATATCCAACTGATAACACAACTGATAAGAGCTTCTTTGACGCTGAGGTGGCAAAATCCACAACCCTCGTTGCCCGGACAACAGTAACTCACGAATCCTTCTGTCCAATCCAAAAACAGACAATAATCCCAAACACACCCTTCTTCCTGCCCACGGCCCGCCCCGCGAGAACCTTCAAAACACTGAATGTTTAACTAAGCATTGTCATTTTTCTCGAGAACCTTTTGTTGACTTCTGATATGGTGACCTTGGAAAGAGTATGCCTCCTCGCCTGAGTCTGTTTCGCATTTCTGTTTGATCGCTGTTGTCAACTTGTTCTTGGTGAGCCTTCTTTAAACTTTCAAAACGGAGTCAGTACAAAGGGTTAAGATTAGGGCTGTCAAACGATTAAAATTTTTAATCGAGTTAATTACAGCTTAAAAATTAATTGTAATTAATCACAATTCAAACCATCAATAAAATATGCCATGTTTTTCTGTAAATTATTGTTGGAATGGAAAGATAAGACACAAGACGGATATATACATTCAACATACGGTACATAAGTACTATATTTGTTTATTATAACAATAAATCAACAAGATTGCATTAACATTATTAACATTCTCTTAAAGCAATCCATGGATAGAAAGACTTGTAGTTCTTAAAAGATAAATGTTAGTACAAGTTATAGAAATTTTATATTAAAACCCCTCTTAATGTTTTCGTTTTATCAAAATTTGTAAAATTTTCAATCAAAAAATAAACTAGAAGCTCGCCATTGTTGATGTCAATAATTACACCATGCTCACTCAAGGTGTAACACATAAAATCAGTTGGACCCAAGTGCCAGCAGAGGGCGCCAAACACCTAAAAAAACAAGTAAGAAGCGAACATTAAACTGTACTGTCATTTTAATCTGTTTGAGCGGGGCATGTGCGTTATTTGCGTCAAATATTTTAACGTGATTAATTTAAAAAATTAATTACCGCCCGTTAACGCGAAGAAATAAACTAGAAGCTCACCATTGTTGATGTCAATAATTATACCATGCTCACTCATGGTTTAACACATAAAATCAGTTGGACCCAAGTGCCAGCGGAGGGCGCCAAACACCAAAAAAAAATTAACAAGCGAACATTAAACTGTACTGTCATTTTAATCTGTTTGAGCGGGGCATGTGCGTTAATTGCGTCAAATATTTTAACGCGATTAATTAAATTAATTAATTACCGCCCGTTAACGCGATAATTTTGACAGCCCGAGTTAAGACTAAAGTGAACGCGCAGAATTTGGCCTTCTGGCCGGATTATCAGGTTCTCGCCGGCCCGGGTCATTGGAGCTACGCAAGAGCGGGTCCGGCGGTCTGGCTAGAAGGTCAGATTCCTTCGGACTTCATCAAAATAATTGTACTTTGAATGCATTGTGCTATTTTTGCAGTCGTTCAAAAGCTAGCTAAGCCCATCTTCAGGTGAGTTTCCCCTAATTGCAGATAGACTGTATGCTAGTTTTTATAAATGTTATAAAATGGCTTTTACGACTCTTCGCGTTTCATATGCTCTTTTTATTTTTATTTCCACCTTTTTAATGGACAGGATAGATCGCATTTTAAGAGCGATAAAGTCAGGATTTTGCTTTTGTGTGTGTTATTGCCTTTTGTTGAAAACCTCGGGCCGGCATATGGACGCTGATTACGCCACAGCGCGCGTGTAATTACTTTTATGGAAAGCATCACACTTGACAGACATGACAATGTTCCACCCGAAACAAGAGCGATTAAAAGCGACAGCCGTTTCCGCTCTCCTCTAATTGTAATTTGCACTTTTTTTGCGCTCCGACAGTACCTTCATTAAGCACAAAATGTTGCGTTTACAAAGATAATAATCAAATTTTAATTGGAATTTACATGTTACCTCTTGTATAGTTGAATTACGTTATTTACATACGTTACACCGTGCAGATTAATTAGTCCCAAAACATGGGAGGTGGATTAGCGGTATACTTGTCGGATTACGAAAAGGACACAGTAATGTGTTGTATGGGGGGGGTGATCGATCACAATTTCGGCCATTTACATCAAAATATCACTGTTAGAGGTCGACTGATATGGGCAATGCCAGTTCCCGTTCATATAATTCATGAGTGAGTCCACTCAAATTCAGTAAGGCTTTGACGCTCACGCTGCCCAGAACAGCCGACGATGATTAACTAGGGCTGTCAAAATTATCGCGTTAACGGGTTAATTTTTTAAATTAATCACGTTAAAATATTTGACGCAATTAACGCACAAATGACCCGCTCAAACAGATTAAAATGACAGCACAGTGAAAGGTGTACTTGTTGTGTTTTTCAGAGTTTTGCCGCCCTCTGCTGGCGCTTGGGTGCGACTGATTTTACAGGCTTCAGCAACCATGAGCATTGTGTAAGTAATTATTGACATCAACAATAACGGGCTACTAGTTTATTTTTTGATTGAACATTTTACAAATTTTTTTAAGAACGAAAACATGAAAAAGGGTTTTAATTAGGACTGTCAAACGATTAAAATTTTTGATCGAGTTAATTACAGCTTAAAAATTAATTAATCGTTATTAATCGCAATTAATCGCAATTCAAACCATGGATAAAATATACCATATTTTTCTGTAAATTATTGTTGGAATGGAAAGATAAGACACAAGATGGATATATACATTCAACATACGGTACATAAGTACTGTATTTGTTTATTATAACAATAAATCAACAAGATGGCATTAACCTTATTAACATTCTCTTAAAGCGATCCATGGATCGAAAGACTTGTAGTTCTTAAAAGATAAATGTTAGTACAAGTTATAGAAATTTTATATTAAAACCCCTCTTAATGTTTTCGTTTTAATAAAATTTGTAAAATTTTCAGTCAAAAAAATGAAATAGTAGCCCGCCATTGTTGATCTCAATAATTATTACACAATGCTCATGGGTGCTGAAGCCTATAAAATCAGTCACACTCAAGCGCCAGCAGAGGGAGGCAAAACTCCATAAAACACAATTAACAAGTGGGCATTTCACTCTACTGTCATTTAAATCTGTCCGAGCGGGGCTTGTGCGTTAATTGCGTCAAATATTTTAACGTGATTAATTTAAAAAATTAATTACCGCCCGTTAACGCGATAATTTTGACAGCCCTAGTTTTAATATAAAAATTTCTATGACTTGTACTAACATTTATCTTTTTAGAACTACAAGTCTTTCTGGATCGCTTTAACAGAATGTTAATAATGGTAACCCATCTTGTTGATTTATTGTTATAATAAAGGAATACAGTACTTATGTGCCCTATATTTATTGTATATATATCCATCTTGTGTCTTATCTTTCCATTCCAACAATAATTTACAGAAAAATATGGCATATCCTATAGATGGTTTGAATTGCGATTAATTATGATTAATTAATTTTTAAACTGTGATTAACTCGATTAAAAATTTTAATCGTTTGACAGCCCTAATTGCTACATGTGCTTTGTGACTATCTCTACGGACCTCCGTATAGTTGCCCCCCACCCCCCATCAGATGCAAATTTATGTAAAAATGATGTCAATCGTTTGTGCTGCAACGGTTTTGTAGATACAGTATTATGCTTTTATTGCGATATTAATTTCGTGTGGGGACGTCACTCGTAGCTTTTTCCTAGCTTAGCTCCCGCGACTAATGGAGCGTACCAACTCTCTCAATAACAGAGGGGTGTCCTAACAACTAGCACGAACGTAGCACAAACAAATTCAGGTCCATTTTGCAGTAAATTGGGGGGCTTGAGATATTAATTTCGACTGATAACGTCCCTCTAAGCCCCTCGTTTACTCCAAAATGGACCTGAATTTGTATTTTGCTTTTTGCAGATGATGTGGTGCTGTTGGTTTCATCAAGCCGTGACTTCCAACTGTTCGCAGCCGAGTGTGAAGCGGTTGGGACGAAGATCAGCACCTCTAAATCCGAGACCGTGGTCATCAGTCGGAAAAGGGTGGTGTGCCCTTTTCGGACAGAGCATGAGATCCTGCCTTAAGTGGAGGAGTTCAAGTATCTTGGGGTTGAAGGAGATGGTACCGTTTTTCGTAGGCACCGTCTTGCATCACTCTAATTCACTTAATATAAACAGGGAATAGTATCGTTCCTCATATTTACTGTAGGACTGATTGTATTACTCTTACACACCTAATATAAAGCAAATAGCACTTATACAATTTAATGAAAACAAGCAGAATATAGGGCATAAAAAATTCACAACGCCATCTTATCACAGAAGCCCAACGTGTGTGTCATGAGCAAGCTTGACGCACCAACTCTCGCAATCAGTTCTCCCGGGCACTCCAGGACAAAGAGCAGGGCGTTCTGTCCTAAAACAAGTAGCATCAGAGAACGCCCGATGTGCAACTTATAACACAACTGATAAGACTCCAAGAGCCCCCTTTGACGCTGAGGTGGCAGAATCCACAGTAACAGTAACTTCCGGAATCTCTTGTTCAATCCACAGAAAGACAATAATCCCAAACACACCCTTCTTCCTGCCCACAGCCCGCCCAGTGAGAGCTTTCAAAAGACTGAGCATTTAGATAACAACTGTCGCTTCTCGGGGACATTTCCATGTATCCGTTGTTTTGCTGACCCTGGATCCAGCATTGACTCTCCATCGTCTGTTTTGCCTTGCTTTTGACCATTGTCGACGAAATTGTCAACCTGTTTTCGGTGAGCCTTCTTTAATCGGTTCAAAATGGAGTCAGTACAAAAGGTTAACACCGGAGTGGACGCGCGGCGTTTGGCCCTTTCTGGACGACTTGCTGGAGCGGCGCCAGCCGGACACCTTCTGGTTCGGCTGTCGCTGTTCCGGTGGCTTGGCCGGGGGCGCCGAATTCCTTCATGGTCTTGTTCACGAGTGAGGGTAGGAGGGAGCAGGAGATCGACAGTTGCGGACTCTGCACCAGTCCTTAGTGGTGAAGAAGCAGCTGAGCCGAAAGGTGAAGCTCTCAATTTACCATCGATCTATGTTCCTACCCTCACCTGTGGTCACAAGCTTTGGGTCGTGACCGAAAGAGCAAGATCCAAGTGGGCGAAATAAGCTTCCTCCGCAGGGTGTCTGGGCTCTCCTTTAGAGATAGAGTGAGAAGCTCGTTCATCCGGGGGGGACTCGGTGTCGAGCCGCTACTCCTCCACGTTGAGAGGAGCCAGTTGAGATAGCTTGGACATCTGGTTCTGAACGGAACGCCTCCTGGAGAGGTGTTCCTAGGATGTCCCACCAGCAGGAAGCTGTGGGGACGACCCAAGACACGCTTGAGAGACTGAAGTCTCTTGGCTGGCCTGGGAACGCCTTGGATCCCTCCGGAGTACCTGGTTGAAGTGGCTGGGGAGAGGGAAGTCTGGGCTTCCCTGCCAAAGCTGTTGCCTCCGCGACCCAAGTCCAGATTAAGCGGTAGATGAATGATGCATAGATGGAAAATAGGCCCCCTTTAGAGCCGCCCCGTGCCCCATTTCCCATCAACTGATAATGATCGACCTCTAGTATTGATTAACTTTCGTAAGAAAGCTAATCAGGCAAACATTGCACATAACAGATATTTCTATTACCGTAATTTTCGCACTGTAAGGCGCACTGGACTATAAGCCGCCACCCACCAAATGTGACACGAAAACGGCATTTGTTCATAGATAAGCCGCACTGGACTATAAACCGCAGCTGTCCTCACTCTATTATGGGATATTTACACCAAAAGATATTAGCCGGTAACACGTCATTAGACAGCGGCATCATATGACGGTCAGAAGACCAAATAAACCACCATGAAGCTTTTAACTAATTGGCTGCAAAGCTTCATTGCTTCAAGAAGCTTCATTTGGCCATCACTGCTTCCTTGGGGGAGATGGTCAACCTTTCATGCCACATGCTGTCAACACTGTTGTTGTCCATCATGCTTCCTAGCATGCATTGCAGCACAACATAAGTATATAAATAACAATCAAAATTCACGTTCTTTGCTAATGATTTATTCAGTTAATGTTCCTGTTTGTTTAAATAATTACTGGTTGCGGTATCGGGTAACACTATTTGACAGTGGCACCATAAGACTGTCATTAGACATTTAGACATAATTATGACATGACACTGTCACGAGCATTAACGAATGCTTATAACAGTTATCATTCAGTTTTATTATGGAAATGATCTCACTTTTGAATGGATGTAAAAGATCCGAGCTGGACATAAATGGAGTTGGTAACATTATTTGATGGATGACACTTAATGACATCTGTCATAAGCATTCAGTAATGCCCATGATAGTGTCATGTCATAATTAGGATGGTCATATGACAGTCTTATGACGCCCCTGTCAAATAAAGTGTTACCAAATACCATAACAAGCAATTATTGAAACAACTGGAACAGTTGACAGTCTTATGACGCCACTGTCAAATAAAGTGTTACCAAAAACCATAACAAGCAATTATTGAAACAACTGGAACAGTAAATAAATAAATAATTAAATAAAAGAACATGAATTTTGATTGTTACTTACATCTGTAGTGCTGCAATGCATGCTGAATAATGATTGTTACTTACAGCTGTAGTGCTGCAATGCATGCTAGGAGGCATGGGTTGCCTATTAACACAAATAAATCAACAAATAAGCCGCACTGGACTATAAGCCGCAGGATACAAAATGAACGAAAAAAGTAGCGCCTTATAGTCCGGAAATTACGGTATATTGGCCGATCTTGCAGAAAAGCCCATATTTTGGTTGCTGTATTTGGACACCATGGCCACTCCCAAACCACTGCATTTTGGTGACAAATTTCCATTCTTTAGTGACAAGAGGCACAATGCTTCCACTTGACATCACCTGTCAAGATCATCATCGTCACCCCGCGCGCGTCCAAATGTTATCTAGAGTGCAGCCAATTTGGCGGCGTTGAAAAATTTAGCAGCCTCCTAATTCGCACATTTCGCCGCGTTTAAATTTTCATGGCGCGACGTTCCTTGTTTTGGGCTGAAAGGCCGTGACGAGCCAAAGGAGCAGCTGTCAATGACGCGACGCCGCCAGCCTCCTGACTTTTTGGCGAGACGTTGACAGCCACCCAGGAAGGAAGAGTTATTTTTCCCCTTCCTCGAGCCGCCGCATGATTAAAAGGCAAATGAGTGACACGTCGCTCGACACCCCAAATCAGCCGGCCGCATTAATATTTCACACGGATGGCAGCTGCGTATCAAAACAACACGCGGCTGAGCGGAGCGCTCCAATATCCCGCGGGCCCTGAACGGAACGCAGGCCCATTTTGTCGGACGCTGGGCTTGTTGTTTGCGGCATCTTGGGACAAAAGAGGCAATTTGCAAGAAATGCTTTAAGATATGAGATGATTTTTGTGTTGTTGTTTTGACTTGCAATCTTGAGAAAGGAGCGCATAACGGTTGTTTTTGTTGTTGTCATTTTAATTTTAGTTTTAGTCTTTTGGACAAAAATCCTGATTAGTCTTAGTCGTATTATACTCATTTCAAAATGTGTTCGTTTTAGTCTAGTTTTAGTCCACGAATACTCCCACGAATACTCAATATTTTTTCATCTATGAAATTCAAAGGTTTGACTCCAAAAACCTGAACAGAAATTTTAAGAAGACACTCGTTTTGCTAAAGTAAATGCTAATGAGAACCGCCGTAGCCAACACCAACAAAAGCAAAACAACACAAGAACTGTTGTAAGGCCTTTCGCTACGCCAAAGTAAATGCTAATGCCAATGCTATGCTAACGCAAAGATTTTCATTTAGCCTAGCTTAAAGCACATCCTAACAGAGGTGACGATGAGGGCGAGAAGGCACAGCACATGTCACATGAATTAATCGCCAGTCACCGGCGACGATCAGGGTGGGAGGGGTGCGCTGAACAAGACACCTAGGTGACACGACCCAAACACTGCAGCGATGCCGGCTGGCTAACACATGTACGATAAGAAAATGCCACACATTTTGAGCCTAGGACAGAAACTAACGCCATTTTTTACCCTTTGCCGTATATTGTTTTCGGCTCAAGAATGACTTGTTTTCAAGTTTGGATATGTCAAAAGTGCCATTGATATTTGCATAATCAAACATGAAAAACGTGCAATTTTGACTCAAACAGAATGCAAGTATTAAGAAGACGCTCCTTTTGCTAAAGCGAATGCTAATGCTAACACTTCAACTACGGTAATCTGTGGCCAGCACCAACAAAACTAACTGATTTTACTGTTTACTGTGCAATAATCTAATTGTAACATGTATTTGTTACATGTTTTGATGCATTTTTACTGCAGGGCCGAGAATGAAAAGTGGTATTAGGTATATGTCAAAATGGCTTTTGGCATATGGCATTTTTTTTTTTTTTACATATGGCATTTGTTTTTGTATACGGAAAAATTGCTTTTTGCATAGGGTAGTTTTTTTGTACATGGCAAAATGACATACTGCGCACTGACATTCAACTGGCAACCAAGTAAGGTGATGCTGTTTTGACAGCTTGCCCGTCCAAATTTCCCATTCATTTTCAATGGCAGAAATATGTTGTAATGGTAAAAAAAATTACAACCACGTTTTTCTGCCATTCCAAATCCGGAAGAAACTCAATGGTGTTCCGTCGAGCTGTACATTCTCCTTTCTATTCGATCGGTTGTTGCAATTCTTTACCGCACAATAATTTCCAACCATTTTTAAAGAGCGACCTGTGTTGAAATGCCTCAGTTTATGTTTCTCGCTTCCACAATGGCGATAGCGGCGGAAACCTCGCGAGTGCCACGTCATACGCTCGAGCCTAATAAGCCCCCCAAAATGGTATGATCCAAAAACTATTTTGCCATATACCAAAAAATTGCATATGTCAAAAAACTGCCATATGCCAAAAGCCATTTTGCCAAATACAAAAAAGCAAGCCATATGCCAAAAGCCATTTTGCCATATGCCTAAAAAAAGCCATATACCAAAATATAAAACAGAACAAAAAAAAAAAATCATATGCCAATAGCCATTTTGCCATATACAAAAAAAAACTGCCTTATGCAAGATGCCATTTTGCCAAATACAATAAAAAATAAATGCCATATACCAAAAAACTACCATATGCCAGAAGCCATTTTGCCATATGCAAAAATATGCCATGTGCCAAAAGACATTTTTTCATATACTTAAGAAATTGCCCTATGCCAAAAGGTATTTTAGCACATGAAAAAAGCCATATGCCAAAAGCCATTTTTCCATATACAAAATCACTGCCATATGCCAGAGGCCATTTTTCCATATACAAAAAAAATTCTATATGCCAAAAGCCCTTTTGCCACATGCCAAAAAAACATATACCAAAAAAAAAACGCCATTTGCCAAAAGCCATTTTGCCATATATGTCAAAAAAATGCCATATGCAGAAAAATGCCAGAAGTCAAAAGCCATTTATCCATTTGCGAAAAAAAAAAAAAAAAAATACCAAAAAACTGCCATATGCCAGAAGCCATTCTTCCATAAACAAAAAAAAAGCCATACACCAAAAGTCATGTTGCCAAATGCCAAAAAACAAGCTATATACCAAAAAATGCCATGTGCCAAAAGTCATTTTTCCATATACAAAAATATGCCATATACCAAAAGACCTTTGCCAAATGCAAAAAAATACAAGCCATATACCAAAAAAATGCGATTGTTAAAAAAAATGCCATGTACAGAAAAAATGCCATATACCAAAAGTCATTTTGCCAAATGCCAAAAAACAAGCCCTATACCAAAAAATGCCATGTGCCAAAAGTCATTTTTCCATATAAAAAAAAATGCTGTATGCCAAAAGCCCATCTACCAAAAAAATGCCATTAGCCAAAAGCCATTTTGCCATATATGTCAAAAAAATGCCACATGCAGAAAAAAATGCCACGTCATAAGCCATTTTGCCATTTGCAAATAAGAAAATGCCATATGAAAAAAATAAATGCCATATGCCAAAAGTCATTTTGCCATATGTCAAATACCACCTTTCGTTCGTGCTGTCTCTCCATTTTTATGCATTATAAAAGATTTATGTCTGAATTTTTAGGGTCTTGGAATGGATTAGGGCATTTACATGGAAAAAGCTTCCTTACTTACACAATTTTCAGGTTACAAAACTACTTCTAGAAGCAATTCGTTTCATAAGTACCACGGTATTGGCACTTTTTTTTTTTTTTTTAAAATAACGTTAGTTGAAGTCGTTCTCTTATTCCTCTCAGGATGTTTAGATGGAAAAGCTTAAAGTTGTTACATATATCATTATTAAAGCATCCATCACAATGCATTTAGCCATTATATGTTAAGTCCATGGCGGCATATATTGGTAACGGTTTGATATCGGTATCGGATTTTTGGAGTTGGACAACATCGGGACATCGATTATCGGTTAAAAAGTCATTATCGGACAACTCTCCTTTTCACCCCTACTGAAACGTGATCATCAGTTCGACTTGGCACAAGCTAGCGAAAATAAACGTGCAACTCAATCTCCTGATCTGAAATTAACTCGACGGCTTTTGTCAAGCGGATGAGGTCGGGGGGTGGGCGTCGTCGTTTGGAGGAGGGTAACGACTTAAAAGCCGCCTTTTCGGTGCGACCTCAATCAGAAAGCGACATGCAAATGCCGTCGCCGGCGCCGTAAATTTTCCGGCGGGTGGGAGGGACGACAAGCGACGGTGATTAAAGTACGAATGTTAAAGAAGGGAGGGGCGATAATGAGGGCGGCGGATGCGGATAACCGCCGAGCGTGACGCGACCGGAATAAGCCGGTCGTCCGGGCCGCGGCTTCCCGGGACGGCGGTCGATATCCGTCGTTCGTTCACGTTAGCCGCGCTGAAATTCATTGACCGTCCCGGGCCGACCTTCGCGTAATTATAAAGAAGTCCGGAACGCCGCTACGGGAAAAGGTTACGCGGCGACTGAACGGGAAATAAATAAATATAGCATATATTAATAATGAATGAGTGGCATTTGGGGCAGGGAGCTGTTTGTGTGTGATTGCATGGCTGCTTTCAAGCATAAAACCTCCGCCGCTCGCTCGCAAAATGTCACAAAAGCTGATTTATGGTCTGTCTTGCCAGTGCATTATTTGAGCTTGACAATCTTAATCATTCACACTTCCCACACGGCGGCCGCACGGTTGGCTCGCTCGGGCGCGCTCACTGTTTGCTCCCCGCGACCGCCTTAATGGATTATTGAAATATAAAAATAAGCGGGTTGTGAGGGATACCCACCTCGCCGCCAACCCCCGGAGCGGTATCAAAATGTCAGGTTTGTACTTACAAGCCGGCGCCGCTCGACGGGGTCAAGGGCTTCAATTGCTTGTGTACGCCGACGTGAAAGGTTATGTCGCCCGCCGGCTGTTTACACCGACGCGGCAGGCAGGTAAGTGCCGCGCGACCGACGCCGTGGTGCGCGGAAGGGAAATCGCCACAAAAGTTTCAAGCCGTCAAACTGATTCTTAAGGCCGGGCGGTATTGGCAGAGGCGTAGCAAGGGTCCCCGGGGGCCCTAGGCAACATGGGGCCCTTTGAGCATGTGCAAGTAAGGGGGACAGTTGGACTTGGAGCAATAGCATATTTAATAAAAGTCTAATAATGCCTCGCTCTCATAGAGCGCTTTTTAGGACACTCAAAGTGCCCCCCCCCCAATTTGCATTAATACATACATATTTGCGCAGTAAAGTGAACACGAAGGTGTGTGTGGGGGGACGGGGGGGGGGTTCGAGTGCACGCTGCGTGCAGTCAACTTGGCCATAAAAGTGGCGAAAACTAAGCACTTTACACTCATATGGATGTACAGTTGTGGTCAAAAGTTTATATACACTTGTGAAGAACATAATGTCATGGCTCTCATGAGTTTCCAGTTATTTCTACAACTCTGATTTCTCTCCGATAGAGTGATTGGAACAGATACTTCTTTGTCACAAAAAACATTCATGAAGTTTGGTTCTTTTATGACTTTATTATGGGTTAACAGAAAAAGTGATCAAATCTCCTGGGTCAAAATGAAAAAGTGAATCATTGACTTCACCAAGTCAGGAATGTCACTTGGAGCCATTTCAAAGCAGCTGCAGGTCCCACGAGCAACAGTGCAAACAATTGTTTGTAAGTTTAAAGTGTGTGGCACTGTTTTATCACTGCCACAATCAGGAAGAAAACGCAAGCTATCACCTGCTGCTGAGAGAAAAATGGTCAGGAGGGTGAAGATTCAACCGAGAATCACCAAAAAGCAGATCTGCCAAGAATTAGAAGCTGCTGGAACACAGGTGTCAGTGTCCGCAGTCAAGCGTGTTTTGCGTGACAAAGATAAGACCTTCTGGAGGAAAGTTCTGTGGTCAGACGAAACAAAAATCCAACTGTTTGGCCACAACGCCCGGCAATATGTTTGGAGGAGAAAAGATGAGGCCTTTAACCCCAAGTACACCATGCCTACCGTCAAGCACGGTGGTGGTAATATTATGCTGTGGGGCTGTTTTGCTACCAATGGAACTGGTGCTTTACAGAGAGTAAATGGGATAATGAAGAATTCTTCAAGATAACCTAACGTCATCAGCCCGAAGATGGGGTCTTGGGCGCAGTTGGGTGTTCCAACAGGACAATGACCCCAAACACACATCAAAAGTGGTCATGGAATGGCTAAATCAGGCTAGAATGAAGGTTTTCGAATGGCCTTCCCAAAGTCCTGACTTAAACCCCATTGAGAACTTGTGGACAATGCTGAAGAAACAAGTCCATGTCAGAAAGCCATCAAATTTAACTGAACTGCACCAATTCTGTCAAGAGGAGTGGTCAAAGATTCAACCAGAAGCTTGTGGATGGCTACCAAAAGCGCCTAATTGAAGTGAAAATGGCCAAGGGACATGTTACCAAATACTAGCGCTGCTGTATGTATATTTTACACCACCACTACTTCATTCACTTATGTTATGTGACATATTTATGTATTCTGTAATTCTTTTCAAGTCTTGCCAAAATGTGACCTTTATGTCTTCATTGAATGATTAATCGTTTTTCAGTGAAACAAATACATTTTTGTACATTCAACATCATTTGGGAGGGTCTTAACTTTCATATGAGCCATTTCTGAAACCAATTGAATAATCAAAAGTCAGGTTATTAGCAATTGTTTCTACAAAATGGATAAGGGACAAGACTTTTGTCAGGGACTGTATTTTAATGCATTTTTAAAAGATGAATGATATTTTGGGGACTTGGAACCAGGGTTGAAAGTGGGCCAGAACGGTCAGGAACGAAGTTCTGGTATATGATTCAGGGCCAGAATGCAGTTCCAGTATCAGAATTGCAAAAGTATTCGGCCCCCTTGAATCTTGCAACCTTTCGCCACATTTCAGGCTTCAAACATAAAGATATGAAATTTAATTTTTTTTGTCAAGAATCAACAACAAGTGGGACACAATCGTGAAGTGGAACAACATTTATTGGATAATTTCAACTTTTTTAACAAATAAAAAAACTGAAAAGTGGGGCGTACAATATTATTCGGCCCCTTTACTTTCAGTGCAGCAAACTCACTCCAGAAGTTCAGTGAGGATCTCTGAATGATCCAATGTTGTCCTAAATGACCGATGATGATAAATAGAATCCACCTGTGTGTAATCAAGTCTCCGTATAAATGCACCTGCTCTGTGATAGTCTCAGGGTTCTGTTTAAAGTCCAGAGAGCATTATGAAAACCGAGGAACACAGCAGGCAGGTCCGAGATACTGTTGTGGTGAAGTTTAAAGCCGGATTTGGATACAAAAAAATTTCCCAAGCTTTAAACATCTCAAGGAGCACTGTGCAAGCCATCATATTGAAATGGAAGGAGCATCAGACCACTGCAAATCTATCAAGACCCGGCCGTCCTTCCAAACTTTCTTCTCAAACAAGGAGAAAACTGATCAGAGATGCACCCAAGAGGCCCATGATCACTCTGGATGAACTGCAGAGATCTACAGCTGAGGTGGGAGAGTCTGTCCATAGGACAACAATCAGTCGTACACTGCACAAATCTGGCCTTTATGGAAGAGTGGCAAGAAGAAAGCCATTTCTCAAAGATATCCATAAAAAGTCTCGCTTAAAGTTTGCCACAAGCCACCTGGTAGACACACCAAACATGTGGAAGAAGGTGCTCTGGTCAGATGAAACCAAAATTGAACTTTTTGGCCACAATGCAAAACGATATGTTTGGCGCAAAAGCAACACAGCTCATCATCCTGAACACACCATCCCCACTGTCAAACATGGTGGTGGCAGCATCATGGTTTGGGCCTGCTTTTCTTCAGCAGGGAGAGGGAAGATGGTTAAAATTGATGGGAAGATGGATGCAGCCAAATACAGGAACATTCTGGAAGAAAACCTGTTGGTATCTGCACAAGACCTGAGACTGGGACGGAGATTTATCTTCCAACAGGACAATGATCCAAAACATAAAGCCAAATCTACAATGGAATGGTTAAAAAATAAACGTATCCAGGTGTTAGAATGGCCAAGTCAAAGTCCAGACCTGAATCCAATGGAGAATCTGTGGAAAGAGCTGAAGACTGCTGTTCACAAACACTCTCCATCCAACCTCACTGAGCTCGAGCTGTTTTGCAAGGAAGAATGGGGAAGAATGTCAGTCTCTTGATGTGCAAAACTGATAGAAACATACCCCAAGCGACTTGCAGCTGTAATTGGAGCAAAAGGTGGCGCTACAAAGTATTAACGCAAGGGGGTAGAATAATATTGCACGCCCCACTTTTCAGTTTTTTATTTGTTAAAAAAGTTGAAATTATCCAATACATTTTGTTCCACTTCACAATTGTGTCCCACTTGTTGTTGATTATTGACAAAAAATTTAAATTGTATATCTTTATGTTTGAAGCCTGAAATGTGGCGAAAGGTTGCAAGGTTCAAGGGGGCCGAATACTTTTGCAAGGCACTGTAATGTCATGGCTCTCTTGAGTTTCCAGTTATTTCTACAACTCTGATTTTTCTCTGATAGAGTGATTGGAACAGATACTTCTTTGTCACAAAAAACATTCATGAAGTTTGGTTCTTTTATGACTTTATTATGGGTGAACAGAAAAAAGTGATCAAATCTTCCAAATGTAATATTCTTTATCACTTCCATGGGCTTGAAGGACTGCATCCGTGCAGTTTGGCAAGGATTCATACAATTTATTGATGAAGTCATCAGGAACATCAAAGAAAGCAGTCTTGCATGCCTCCCAGAGTTCATCAACATTCTTGGGTTTCGTCTTCCATGCTTCCTTTTTCATCCTGTTCATGTCTGGTGACTGGGCTGGCCAGTCCTGGAGGATCTTGATCTTCTTTGCCTTGAGGAACTAGATTGAAGAACGCGATGGAGCACCATCCTGCTGCAGAATTTGTCCCTTTTAATGGTTAGGAACGTAAGAGGCAGCTAAGTTTTGTTGATATTTCAGACTATTTATGTTGCCTTCCACCCTGCAGATCTCTCAGGGTGCAGACAATTAAAAAAAAAAAAAAACGTGTGGCATTTGCCAAGGCCCACAGCCTGTCAAAAGGATGGACGCTGGAAAAGTGGCAAAAGGTGGATTTTTTTGGATGAATCTTCCATTGAATTACACCACAGTCGCTGCAAATATTGCAGGAAACCTACTGGAGACCGCATGGATCCGAGATTCACTCAGAAAACAGTGAAGTTTGGTGGTGGCAAAATCATGGTCTGGGGTTACATCCAGTATGGGGGCGTGCGAGAGATCTGCAGGGTGGAAGGCAACATAAATAGTCGGAAATATCAACAAATCTTAGCTGCCTCTTACATTCCTAACCATAAAAAGGGAAAAATTCTGCAGCTCCATAGCATACTTCAATCTCTACCTCAAAGTTCTTCAAGGCAAACAAGATCAAGATCCTCTAGGACTGGCCAGCCCAGTCACCAGACATGAACATCATTGAGCAATTCTAGGGTAGGATGAAAGAGGAAGCATGGAAGACGAAACCCATGAATTCTGGGAGGCATGCAAGACTGCTTTATTTGATGTTCCTGATGACTTCATCAATAAATTGTATGAATCCTTGCCAAAGCCCATGGAAGTCATACAAAATATTCAATTTGGATCTCACAGCACCTCTAGTTAATTCGCTCATTTTATGTAACATACTTTTGTATTTGAAGTACATTTTTTGTTCAATTTTCACACTATTTATTGTAGGCGACAAAACTTTTGTCCTGCCAAAATTTGACCTTTATGTCTTCATTCAATGATAAATCTCTTTTCAGTGAAACAAATATATTTTTGTTCATTCAACATCATTTGGGAGGGTCTTAGCTTTCATATGAGCCATTTCTGAAACCAATTGAATCATTAAAAGTCAGGTTATTAGCAATTGTTTCTACAAAATGGAGAAGCCACAAGACTTTTGTCAGGGACTGTATGGTAGTATAATTTATCAAAAAGCGTGGTACCGCTACAGCATCAGTCGATATCTCACAGCCAGGTGTCTGAATCGGTATCAGGAACCAAAAAATTGTGTGGGTGAACACTAGTTTGAAGTTGAAAAAAAACAAGTCCTAAAATTGGAAACTAGTCCAACTAGAGTAAACCCTTGTGACTTTGCTCCCCCACGCACATTCAGGCCCTTTTGATTGTCAGGGAAGCAGGAAAGGGATCGATGGAGGTTTTCAGAAGCGACTCCTTTCATCCATTCCGAGACGTTAACGACAACCATAACTCAGCATGCCGGCGACGGGGGAGGGATGCATCATATATATATCTACTCCCCCCACCCCTCTCCTGAGGTGTGACCTTTCTGTCTCCCGCTTGACAGCTCCTACAGAAAAAGGTGTCAATTAATGACATTTAGAACATTTCATATCACTCCCAATAACTCTCAGGCCTTTTACAACAACTCCTTTATCGGTGCTGAGGACTCTCCGACGCTGCGAGGGGGGTTGGCGGCGGAGACCTCGGTGCGTCATTAATGTCCAATTCCGACACCGCGCCGGTGAACTCCAAGTAGTGTAAAGGCCATCGTTGAAAGGGAGAGCAGACACGCATCACTCACGCGGTCAGCTGACGTCATTGGTATGGGCGAGGACTGTGAAATAACGTGCCCATGCTTCGCAATATGTACTTTTTTAGATCGATGCTGCCTTCATATGCACTGGGAAAGATGATCCTTCCCACTCGCTAATTGTTCATTACAAGTATGCCTTTTTCATGTGCTGTTTTTGTCGATGGAGACCAATAAAAACATAGCATAAACTGATTTTATAAGGGTCAATCCTATGTACCTGATGCAGAGACACATTGAAGGCATCTGCCACATCTGCAGTGGATCTGGTCTTCAGGCTCTTGATCATGAACACATACACATTGGTCTCAGGAGGAATCTTAGGCATCTTGTCAGAGGTCAGGTTGATGTGGCAGTCTAGTGCACTGGGGTTCTTTTTATACTCACCTGAGAGTTAATTGATCCATTATTGTTAACAGGTGAAGCTCTTATCTGGGATTGTGTGCATCATTTGATAAGGCAACAAGATTTATGTCTTTGCAAAAAATTGACTCAATGGGCTTTACCAAGCTCTAAACATCAGAACACTTTTCAACAGTTTTGTTTGGCACCGAAATGTTATTCCAAAACCTGTTGGGATTAAAATGATCCATTTGTTGTCAGAAAATATTGATTACAAATATATTAGAGGGACACTTTAGGTCTATCTGTATGCAAACGACACGAATTTTGCCAGGTACTGTAAATACTAAGAATTCGTTTACCTAAATTATCGCCCCCAAAATTAGGGTGCGACCCATATGCCAGCTATGCTGTCCTCGCGCAATTAAGACTTGTAAAACTGAAAAAGCTTAGAATTTAGCATTAGCGACGTATGCTAACTATAGAGACAAGTTACGTTGAAAATAATCTACAAATGATGAGATATTTATTGAGATGTTTATTAAATATTTGCTCTAATCAATGATTGCTTACGATTAAAATATGCAGATATGCTTTGCTCTCCATAAAACCTCCTTGTCATAACACTGGTTGGAAAATCATGTTGCTAAATTCCGATTGCTAAATGGAAATGTTTTGATACACATTTGCTAACTCCACCTACATGCACACACAGAGCAAGAAATGTTCAATGGGTGTCGCCTGCATGCCTTCCCAATTCCTTTTAAAGAGCATACGACATGAGAAAAAAAGTCTTAAATAGCATTATTATGTGAATTAGAATCATATTTTGAGACGATTCGACTATATACAACAATTTTGCAAAGCGCAGATGACGAGAAATTAGTCTTTTAATCTGCCGGTTAGCCACGCCTACCATTATAGGGCTCTAGCGTCCCCAACAGGTGGATGACGTCAGCGGGAGACTGGGCTAATCAGTTTTACTACATTCCCATTGAGGGGGAATTATTCAGAACGAGGAAAACGCGACGAAGAGAGCCGCAAAATGTCATTGTTGCAGTCTCTCTACTCCAATATTTTTACAGGATATTCTTTTTATCCAAGTATTTTCCCCAATTGGCATGGTCATGATGAATAACAGTCTTGTGCTAAATGGAATATGAAATAATAAAAATGCACTTATTCAGGACGACATGGCAAAATTACTCCATAACGGTCAAAACTGTCGTCTTTACCTTTACTGTCGCACCTCCCGAACGATATTTTATGACGCCTAAATCGGACATATGTCATTTCCCTTCCCCAGCTTCAGAGAATGTAAACAAACCAAGAGGCGTGACAGCTAACCGACATGCTAACCCGAACCGAGTGATGTTTCAAAGCCTTCGAAGCGGAAAATCACACATAACTAGCCCGGATTATTTGACATGACGACTGGGTTGTCGATTGACTCCGTGGATCGGCAAACCGCCCGGCGGAGAGCAATTTACAGCTCGTTCTCCGGAGGAGTGTAAATGGTGGGTGGGTCTGTGAATTGCGGGCACTTCCGTTTTTGCATTTATTTTGAAAGGCACCGCGCACAACCCCATGCTCCCGTCTTTTTCTTAATGAGGAAATCTAGCACACCTGTCTGTAAACCTGTCCACACGCTGCACTGTCTGAGAAGCAGCGCAGCCACATCGTAGGTGAGTCCACAAATAAATTGCAAGAGTTATTATTACTGCGGGAATTTATGTTTATATTCGTTTGGCTTGTATTTGTTTGTGTAAAGACTGTAGTGTGGAGAGGTTATATTGGTCCGATTGAAGATAGCGCGCTTGGAAAGCAGATGGAGGTAGGAGAAATGGAAATGTTTATTGTTGGTTTTGTGAATTGTATTTTAATGCCACACCGTTGTTACGTTTCTGAAATTTTGTAGTTTTCACGGTGTCAACTAAAGAACAAAAAATGACTGAAAATAAAGTTAAAGAACACCCGTCGAAGCCCTCTGCGTGTCGCATCATTCCGAGCGGTCAGCTACAAGGAGGGCGACTGCAGTTGTTGTGCTGCTAACGTGCAGCTAATGTGAACGAGGAGAGCTTTTTACATGCCTATAAATGATCAAACGTAAGTAGTCCTTTAATTAAAGAAAGTTTGTAGTGTTTACTATGTAATCGCTGTATTAATATTTGAAATAATACAAAACAAGATGTTTACTCACTTCCTCGTAAATCCAAAGGTCCCACAGAAGTAGGGCTTGTTTTGGCCAATATCCATGGTGAATGGGAACCTTTTGAAACTCCAAAAAGGCGCACACGCCTCTCCCTCATAGAGCAAGATTTTTCTGCAGCCGTTTGGCTGGCGTGATGCGAAAAATAAACGTATTAATCCGCAAATTCAGCTGAATCCTTAGTCCTCGTACTCAACAGTACGGTTGTTTAGTGAAGAGGACGCCTTTACCCGTACACGTCACAGTGCCCTCCTCCTCAATGCAAGACCGAAGCCGGAAGTCACTCATTTTCCTGGCGCGGGATTCAAAAAACTAAATAAATATAGCGATCGCTTCCACACACATCCAAGCGGTCCATATCATTCAGGAGCATAAAATACCGCGTGTATTATGAAATAAACATGCTTTTTCGTGTCACATGCACTTTAAGGTAAGACACCTCTTTGTTGCTAGGGCCATCCCTAATAAAAAGAAATGGAACAGAGGGTTTAGGTTTAGAACCCTTTAGGTAACTGTGTTATGTAGTCTAGTATTGCATTGTATAGTCCCCTTCCTTACATGTTCTTATAAAACAGAGTGACTTCTCTTATTTTGTATAGTGTTCATAAATGTCCTCCTAAGGATTTGTATTTGGACTTGACATTTTAATGGTCCTTCGAGCCGGATTGCATTATACCTAATATACGGCCTTGTTTTGAGTTATTGGCCTCACTTCATTTAGAACACTCCACGCATCAACATTGCAACCTGAAGAGTAGATGCAAACTGATTCTTTACAGTATTTTAGATTTTTTACAGAAAGTATTTTGACTAGGGCTGTCAAAATTATCGCGTTAACGGGCGTTAATTAATTTTTTAAAAAATTAATCACGTTAAAATATTTGACGCAATTAACGCAGATGCCCCGCTCAGAGAGATTTAAATGACAGTACACAGTGAAACGCTCACTTGTTGTGTTTTATGGAGTTTTGCCGCCCTCTGCTTGGCGCTTTTATAGGCTTCAGTATCCATGAGCATTGTGTAAGTAATTATTGACATCAACAATGGCGGGCTAGTAGTTTATTTTTTGGTTGAAAATTTTACAAATTTTATTAAAACGAAAACATTAAGAGGGGTTTTGATATAAAATTTCTCTAACTTGTACTAACATTTTTCTTTTAAGAACTACAAGTCTTTCTATCCATGGATCGCTTTAACAGAATGTTAATAATGTTAATGCCATCTTGTTGATTTATTGTTATAATAAACAAAAGAGTGCTTATGTACCGTATGTTGAATGTATATATCCATCTTGTGTCTTATCGTTCCATTCCAACAATAATTTACAGAAAAATATGGCATATTTTATAGATGGTTTGAATTGCGATTAATTGTGATTAATTACGATTATTTAATTTTTAAGCTGTAATTAACTCGATTAAAAATCTTAATCGTTTGACAGCCCTAATTTTGACGTAAATTTCTACTTCGGTTAGGGTTTAGTACTACTTTAGTTCTACTGCTTTGACTGATTGTCTACCATTTATGGCATCAGACGTACAAACCATTTGAAGTAGGAGGGATGGCAGCGAATGAACAAATAAAATTAGGATTTTTTTTTTACCCATTGGCTGCCATTGACAGCAGTGCGCGTGGTTAGTGGCCATCTTGGGTAGGGCAACCAGGATTTGGAAGCTAGTTGTGTGAAAAGCACACTTTGCGTAACATCGTCACGCTATTTCTATTACTCCCCAATGATGTATAGTGCCTTATAGGGACCGATATTAGTATCGGTGAAACACTAGTTTAAACTAATCAAGGATTTGGCTTGACTCAGTTACGACCTGACACGGCATGCTGAACCTTCAGTTGCCACAATAACTTAAGAGTTGAAGGTTAATTAAGACTTTAGACCTACTCTACTGCAGTTTTGACTTTTGGATTTGAGCAGGGAGATCGATCACTTTACGCTATCCAAAAAGCCAGCGCCGCACTCAATGCATGCTGGGAAGATGAATAGCGCTCCCGCTGCTGTTAGGAATGCGAAAAGTTGGAAAGTGGCAGGATACCGCCACCAAAAAGTGACACGCCAGCTATCACAGATGACAACCGAGTATTATTTATCCAAACAAATTAGGAATGTGTTCAACAATCTGTTTTTCAAAGTTTACACTTGCAACAAAGCTATAAAATGGAATACGGGTACTTGAAAATACACTTGGAATTAGAGTCCCCCAAAAAATGCGACATTAGGAAATGGACTACAGTGTTTTTGGAAAAAGTATCTGAACCTTTTGGAATTTCTCACATTTCAAATGTGATCTGATCTTTTTCAAAATCACACAGATCAAAAAACATTGTCGGCTTGAACTAAAACAACCTAAATATTGATAGGTTTTCATTTCATATTTTAATGAGGGTAGTATCCTAACAATGACAAAGGGGGGTTGGGATAAGTAAGTGAACCATCAAATTTAATATTTTGTGCCCTCCCCCCCGGGCAGCAATAACTTCAACCAGACGCTTCCTGTAGCTGTAGATTGATAGCTGCAGTCGTAGAATAAACAAAAAATACAAAAATAACCGTGGAAATAAATACTTGTCCTATGTGTGCTTTGGGTTGAACTGTTCGCCTATTGGTTAGTTATGATGTAGATGCTAATTCTACGTTACACCTAGCGTTATGCTAACCTTGAAAAATGGAATAGGGAATTGGACGTTTCAATACGTTTTTGTTTTTTTTTACCGTTGTGTAACCTGTTGTGTTCCTAGGTAACCTGCGATGAAATGCTGACAACTCATCCCAATTGGTCACCGTCTCTCTTCTTGAGTTATTCTGAGGTCAAGCGCACCACATCAGAGCGCTATGAGAAGTTGGAAAGGCGAAGAGTGCACGCTGAAACTTCTGTTTGCTGTGCTCTTCCAAACATGAGCCCAAGTGTTGTGAAAAGTCAATAAAATGTGAATACAAAAACATGACTTGAACAACTTCTTGACAAACTGTAACTGCTTGTTGTTTACTTCAGGTCTTCATAATAAACAGGTGTAATAATTACAAAGTCAGGTGACTTAATTTTGTTATTCTATTTGGAATATGCATTGACAATTTTTGGACAGTATTGCAGACAAGAACTGGGACTGATAAGTTGCAATAGATTTATTTCAAGTAATGCAATTTCTCCAATACGATATTTGAATTGACAGTTTAAAATCTTTAAATTAGTGCAAACAAGGCCCACCCTCTGACGGGGGCAGCAAATATTATATAATAAATTATAAGTAATACACAAATACAAGATTACAATAAACGTGTCTTTGTCAAAGCAGTTAAAAAAAAAACTATTTACTGGCCTCAGGTAAATTGCAAAAAGTTTGGACACCCGTGGTCTAAAGTCTACATTAGAGCAAACAAGAATATATTATAAAGAAATAATAGAATATATACAATATTACAATGAAACGTGTCTTTGTCAAAGTGGTTAAAAAAAAAAAAATCACTGGCCTTGGTTAAATAGCCAGGCAGAATAAATATGTGCATTTAAGTTCTTGCATTTTCACAAGTTAAAAGCCCGCAGTCCATTGACAAGAAGGGCAGACCCAGATGGCGTCTGCTGCAGGGGCTTGTTTGAGTCCGACACAAGACAAATGGAACACATTTCTTTGTCAAATAATCCAAGACGACAGACGGTGACCAATCGGGATGTGTTGTCAGCATTTCATATGCAGGTTTACCTAGGAACACAACAGGTTACACAACGGTAAAAAAACCCAAAAACGTATTGAAACCAAAACAATGGATAAATCGTTCAACTTACAAGAGTAGAGATGACGGGAACACACTCTCATTCCAGCAGAAATATGATAAAAAGAAATGCTTTTCCGACGAACCGTTGCGACCCAAGCCATCCGTTGTGCCTTCGTGATCTGATATTTGGTCCTCCATGCAGGAAAACTGTGAAAAGTGAGTCCAGTTTTCCTTGCCCTTTTTTGTCGTGGGTGGGAGAGGCTGCGTCCAAACAATGACGTAGTACGTCCCATTCCCTATTGTCCCGTATTCAGAAACAAAACTACGCATCCCGTAATATGCTTACAAGGGACGCGCTTTGTCCCATATTGTCATGTAAATCAAAAATAGTGTCAGATTTAAGGAATGTACGAATATAACGGATTGGACATCTAGCCTCGTCAATGGCAGCCAATGAGTTAACCAGTAAGGCTAGGTTCCTACCACATGTTTCAATGCACAAATCCAATTTTTTGTCATATCTGGTCTTTTTGCATGGCCGTTCAGACTACAATTTTCAAACACGTCCCATGCGTAGATGACCAATAATAGACACGTCACAAAATCACGCAGAGTAAAGTGACCCTCATACACAGATGTAAAAAAAAAAAAAAAATGTCACAAGAATGACATTCCAACATATGCTAGCATAATTGACATGGAGTTCTGTGACGTCACTCTTGAATGAAGGAATCTAACCTCTTAGCCAGATTGCCGGAATCACGCTAGCCGAACCGCCGGGCCGACCCGGTCCGATGAAATTCCGACAACTTGGCCAAAAGCCCAAACTCCATGCATGCACTCCATGCATAGTCTTAACCCCCTTAACTGACTCCATTTTGAAAACTGGAAAAAGGCTTCGAAACACAAGTTGACAATTTATTCTAAATCGAAGGCAATCACACAGCACAGAGGGACCCAGGCGAGGATTCAGGGTCACCATGTCACAAGTCAACAAAAGGTCACCGAGAAAAATGACAATTCTTAGTTAAACATTTAGTCTTTTGAATGCTTTCATTGGGTGGGCCGTAAGCAGTAAGAGGGGTATGTTTGGGCGTTGTTTAGGATTATTGTCTGTTTGTGGATTGGACAGGAGGATACGGGAGTTACTGTTGTAAGGGCAATAAGGGTTGTGGATTTTGGCACCTCAGCGTCAAAGGGGCTCTTGGAGTCTTGTCAGTCGTGTTATTAATTGGATATCGAGCGTTCACCGGTGTTTCTTGTGTCGGGACAGGGCGTCCCGCCATTTGTTCTGGACTGTCCGGATGAACTGACGTGGAGACGTGGGCTTGTAGATGTCTTGCCTATCACCTGCTATTCAGCGCCAGTCCAGCTCAGTCAGCTGCATGACGCCCACGTTGGGCTTCCGTGATAAGAAGGCGTCATGCATCTCTTATGCCCTATATTCTGCCCGGGAGTTACTGTTGTCCTGGCAACGAGGGTTGTGGATTTTGTGTTAGGTTTTGTGTTGGTTTTCTCCTAGTGTGACTTGTCTCTGTGATTGCCCATTGATTTCACCTGTTGTACCTTCTCCTAGTGTATCCTGCAATCTGCATCCTACTGTGTTCTGTTCCTCGTTGTCTCGTTAACCCTTGTCTGCGTGTGTGTATATAAGCACCCAGTTTCTTGTCACTCCTTGTTGCGTCATTGTCAACGTCAAAGTCTATGTCAATGTCTTTGTTCATGCCAGCGTCAACTTTGCCTCTTCCTATGTCACAGCCCTCATGTTCCTCTGCCTAGTAAGTTTTTGAGACCAGTCTTTTGCCAATAACCTGGGTTTTGTTTGCAACTGTGTTTTTGGGATTACCTCAGTTTTGGTTTGTACTTTGCTTTTCTGTCGGCTTTAATTAAATTACTTTTGCACCACCTTTTTGCCTCGCTTCCCTTTCCCTGCACTTGGGTCCACACACCACCTGCCTGCCCACCATTCCTGACATTTTGCAACCTCAGCATCAAAGGGGCTCTTGGAGTCTTGTCAGTCGTGTTATCAGTTGGATATAGGGCATTCTCCGGTGTTCGGAACAGGACGTCCCGCCATTTGTTTTGGACTGTCCGGAAGAACTGACGTGGAGACGTGGGCTTGTGGATATCTTCCCTATCACCTGGTATTCAGCGCCAGTCCAGCTCAGTCAGCTGCATGACGCACACGTTGGGCTTCCGTGATAAGGAGGCGTCATGCATCTCTTATGCCCTATATTCTGCTTGGGAGTTACTATTGTCCGGGCAACGAGGGTTGTGGATTTTGCAACCTCAGCATCAAAGGGGCTCTTGGAGTCTTGTCAGTCGTGTTATCAGTTGGATATCGAATGTTGGTTTTCCCTGTGTGAACAAAGCCAGGCGATCAGTACATGACCCCTGGCGGACTTCCTTTGCCGTTTTGCCGGAGTGTTGCTGGCTTCCCACTCATTTGTCACGGGGGTAAGCGATTTTCATTGCTAGGGGACACTTGGTTGTGCTGTAACGTGGCGCGGGGATTCTGGGGTTGACAAACTCAAAGCTAGCGTCATCGTTGACATTTGTTATGCTTGTTTTTTAAACTTGTTGCTTGCTCTTGTGGGATTGTAATCAATGAATCTCATTTATTCTGCATTTTCTAATCAATAAACATCATCTATTGCGCAAAAGTGTGCCTGTTACTGATTCACCGCGAAGCTGGATATTTTGGAAAACACCGTTACTGGGGCAACCGCTGTGGGAGATTTTACCTGCCTCAGGATCAAAGTGGCTCTAGGAGTCTTATTAGTCGTGTTATCAGTTGGATATCGGGCATTCTCCGGTGTTCCTTGTGTCGGAAAGGACGTCCCGCCATTTGTTTTGGACTGTCCGGAAGAACTGACGTGGAGACGTTGGCTTGTAGATGTCTTGCCTATATCCTGGTAGTCAACGTCAGTCTTGCTCAGTCAGCTGCACGACGCACACGTTGGGCTTCCGTAATAAGAAGGCGTCATGTATCTCTTATGCCCTATTTTCTGTTTGTTTTCCTTAAACTATGACGTAAGTGCTATTTATTTCATATTGGGTGTATTGGAGTAATACAAACAGTCGAACAGTAAATATGAGAAAAGATACTATTTCCTTCATGAGCTATGGAAGTAGCTGAATGCTTGCACAGGCACCTTCCATGGTTATTTTTATGTCAACCATACATATAAATCCAAACTGTTGATTAGATATGTTTTCAATATGCTCCTGACTGGAGCTACTTGTCCTCCAGGTGGTGTCTGAAGCACTTGCTCATGAAAGTGACCAGAAGAAAGGTTCTGTTCATGTGATGTTCAACGCATTCGTACCGCTCCATCTTCACTTGGCGACAGGCAGCAGCAGTGGCGGAAAAAGATGGTTAATTTCTGACGGAATATTATGCTACATCACCACTTGGCATTTAAAGTGAAAAATGACTTTCTGCTTGGCCTGTCGCCGATGCTAGCGCGCTTCCCCCGCCCCCACGGAATGAGGGCTGAGGATGTGAGAAGGTAATGACAGCTTCAGATGAGGAAGTAGAAGGAAAGTAGATGATTAGAAACGGGCCACGTCGGGAACTACGCCTCGCGAGCGACTCTGATCCGTTGTCAAGCATCGTTAGCGACCTGCTAACAATTTGAGATGGTTCTTTGGATACTAAAATGTCCCCTTTTGCTTTATTTCCAAATACTAGGTCATTTTTTTAGCTTCTCAATAGCAGTAGGAAATGACTTTTAGATTAGTAATATTAATTTTCCTTGTCGAGACTTTGGGATGTGTGCTACTACAGTATATGGACACTTTCAAGGAATCCAATTTATGTGATTGGTTGCAAGCAAATAAATTTCTACGAGATTAGAGGGCTAATTCCTCTGCCCGAACAAGGGCTGGAAGTGCGAATCAATGGAGTTGTTTTGCTTACAATGGCACACACGTTGGCGTTTGTGTGTGTTTTCAGCCTTCAAACGCGCGGCGTGATTAGCAACAGAGCAGAGAGCGACGACAACATTGACATCTGTGTTATTGACGAGAGCACCCGCTGATTAGAAAGCGATATGTGGTCGTATTGGTCACGTGACCCTACACACACACCTCCACATACACACAAAGTGAATATTTAACAATGTTCTGGACTCGATATGGAATAAACTTGAAGAAAATAACATGCTTTACCCACGAAAAACTTTAGCAATTTGATGTCATATCTGTACAGGGTTAGGGTTTACAGCAGGGCCGGCCCAGCCTCTACGCAGACTATGCAGCTGCTTAGGGCCCCTGACCACTAAGGGGCCCCCAATCTGGCAATTGTTTAATTTGTATTCTATTTTGTTTACTACAGTTTGCTTTATTTGACTTTTGTGAGTTTTGATACTTGATTACAAGCTTAAAAAAATAATAATCTTCCTTAACTTAGGTTTGCCGCTATCTACTGTAACTACTGACAATCATTTGGGGTGAGAAGTTTGAAGTATGCAGTGAAACAAAATCGGATTAATATACAAAATATGGACGTATGATTTGGATTGCATGTATGGGTTTCACATTACACAGTGACGCAATGGTGGGCCAAAAATATGGGCCCCATTGTATTGACGACCAATCTTCAGCTTTCGGGCAGAGGGCAACAGATTTTGATTTAAAATCTGGTATTTCAAAGCATTCATGATGCCATGCACCCTAACAAGGTTCCCAGGGCCTTTGGAAGCAAAACAGCCCAAAAGCATCACTGACCCACACCCATACTTCACAGTGGGTATGAGGTGCTGTCTACACGCCAACAAGCTGTTTGGGAGGCATGCATGGAGAAAACCTTTCCTCACTCACAATCATAAATGCAAACGTCTGGAGTTCGCCAAGCGGTATTGGGGCTTTAACTGGGACCGTGTGCTTTGGTCAGATGAGACCAAGATTGAGCTTTTTGGCAACAAACACTCTAAGTGGGTCTGGCGTGCCATGAAAGATGCGCATGCTGAAAAGCACCTCATACCCACTGTGAAGTATGGGGGTGGGTCAGTGATGCTGTGGGCCTATTTCGCTTCCAAAAGCCCTGGGAACCTTGTTAGGGTGCATGGCATCAGGAATGCTTTGAAATACCAGGATATTTTAAATCAAAATCTGTTGCCCGAAAGCAGAAGATGGGTCGTCACTGGGTCTTTCAGCAAGACAATGACCAAAAACATATGGCCAAATCTACACAGAAATGGTTCACCAGACACAAAATCAAGCTCCTCCCATGACCATCTCAGTCCCCAGACCTTGTTTTGTTGGCAAAAGGGAGTTGTACAAAGTATTAACACTAGGGGTGCTAATAATTGTGACACACATTATTTGATGTCAAATATTTTTTTCTTTATGTGGGATTTTTTCCCCACTAAATGAATGCACTATATTGAAGGTTGGATTTTTCTCTTTTTCCATTAAGGTCCCATATTATTTGAATAAAAAAATATATATATATTAGAAGCTAAAAAACACATCTTTTTCAGGGGTGCCAATAATTATGGAGGGCACTGTATATCGATTCTCGGTGGGAGCGTATCAATGACCTAATAGGATTAAAACCATCGCGATATATCACAACGTCGATATATCGTCACACTCCTCATACCTGGGCCTTGAGTTTGACACCTGTGTATTAAAGTGAAAAGTTAGTATCTCATCCGCTTGTTTGTGTATTAAATCCGACATGTTGTTTTTGCGTTCCGCTGTATGTCAATAGCGCTTGCCGTCGCGGACGCGGGCCGGATCACGACGGCAAGCAGCTACTCATCATGTTAGATTTACGTCGCCCTGGCTGTCGCCGTCCAACTTTAGCTGCTCTCCCGCTGCCCGGCTGCGATTTATGTGTCGCTTAATGCGAAGCGACAGCGGCGTCCTTGACTCCTGTCAACGTTGCGGCCCGACGCCGGGAAATAAAAATACGCCGAGTTGACACCGCCGTAAGCCGCTAATCAGCAGCTGTGTGTCACTTGGACGACTCCAGAACTTTCTTCTGATGCCAGTCTTACAAGTGGAGTCCAGCCTAAAAATTTCACTTCGGAGACCAAAAAACATATCAATCTATCAAATAGGACTCATTTTCTGGAACGACCTCTGTAGTCAAGATGTTTGTTTTGATTTATGGAAAGTTATATTCGGTCATCCATCTGATCTGGACTTTTAGCTGACTGCTTCATGGTAGATTTGAGACAAAATATCGTTTGGCGATAGATCGTGACGTATCCCAGATAGCAAAATATAACTGGGTGGACATGGGCCAGATTTACTGCAAATTTTGGCCCAATTTCTTAAAACGGATCTGCACCAGATTCTTTTTGAACAATGGCCCAAACTCAGTAGGGAATCACTTGCCGGATCAGCAACCAGTTTTGGGCCAGAACTGGTCCAAAGTAGCAGACACAACATTAATATATGGCCCGGATATGGCATACATGCAAGGCCAGCCCAGCCTACACACAGACAATGCAGCTGCTTAGGGCCCCTGACCACTAGGGGGCCCCCAATCTGGTAACCTCATTTTATACGTTGTTAATAGAGCATCGTGAATAATGTGGCGCGCATTGCCGTTTATCCATGCAAACGTCCATTTTCTTGTCATTACATGTCATTTGGGGTAAGAAGTTTGAAGTATGCAGTGCAACAAAATATGATTAATATACAAAATATGGACGTATGGAATGGATTGCATGTATGGGTTTCACAGTACACTGTGACGAAATGGTTGGCCAAAACTTTGGGCCCCTTGGCATTATTTTGCTTAGGGCCCCCAAATGGCCTGGGCCGGCCCTGCACACATGTAAACCAATCTGTGTTAGATCTTTATCAAAACTGTTTTCAGTATTAAATTTGGGGTCCATTTTGTTCAATGTATCATATTGTAATGTGTTTATACTGCTGGCCAAAAGTATTGCTACCCCTGCAAGTCTGTCAGATAACGCTCAATTTCTCCCAGTAAATGATTGCAATTACAAATGCGTTGGGAGTAATATCTTCATTTATTTTGCTTGCAATGAAAAAACACAAAAGAAAATAAACAAAATAAAAAATAATAATCATTTTACACAAAACTCCAAAAATGGGCCAGAGAAATTATTGGCACCATCAGCCTAATACTTGGTAGTACAACCTTTAGACCAGGGGTCCCCAAACTTTTTCCTGTGAGGGCCACATAACGTTTCCCTTCTCTGATGAGGGGCCGGGGTCAATTTGCAACAGAAAAGGTGTGACGATCGCAGGAGTGCCTAAATGTAAAACTGTATTGTTTTTCAGAAAGCCACAATCAAATAACCTTTTCTGGATTCTTCACGGAACAAAAGTAAATAAAATAAAAATAATGATACTAACAATATAATACAAAATAATTAGGGCTGTCAAAATTATCGCGTTAACGCGCGGTAATTATTTTTTTTTAATTAATCACGTTAATCCGCGACCCTCGTGAGGAAAAGCGGCATGGAAAATGAATGAATGAATGAATAATCACGTTAAAATATTTGACGCAATTAACGCACATGTCCCGCTCAGAAAGTATTCTGCCTTTTGGTAAGTTTTACAACAAGGCTTTTTATGCTGCCCAACAGCGAACTCTTGTGGTCGCTTTGCGACATGGTTTATTTTCTTGCCAGTTCATTATGGCTGCACGACGTCTCGGGCTGATAATGTTGTGCTTATATGATCCTTGGACAAGATTTGTCCGTAAGTATGGTTGTTGTAAAGAATGTACATATTATGTTAGTAAGCGAAATGGTATATTTTTTGTATGAGACGCTTTTTGTTTATGTTTAGTGAACCTGTATAGCGTGCTAAGCTAACGTTGTTGCTAATGCAATGCTTGTGTACTTTTTGTAGTTTTACGACGGTCTAAAGAGGACAATGGTCGAGGCCATTTTATTAATAAATCAGATGAAAAAGGAAGAAGTCTAATTATTAAGGCGTCGTTCACTAGCTGTCTAGCTTTGGAAAAAGTAGACGCTTCGGAGTGAGGACAGCATAGACAGATTTAAATGACAGTAGAGTGAAATGCCCACTACAGTCTTTATGTACCGTATGTTGAATGTATATATCCATCTAGTGTCTTATCTTTCCATTCCAACAATTTATTTTACAGAATATATATATAATTTACAGAAAAATATGGCATATTTTATAGATGGTTTGAATTGCGATTCATTGCGATTAATTATGATTAATTAATTTTTAAGCTGTAATTAACTCGATTAAAAATTTTAATCGTTTGACAGCCCTAAAAATAATATAATATATAGGGCTGTCAAAATTATCACGTTAACGGGCGGTAATTAATTTTTTAAAATTAATCACGTTAAAATATTTGACGCACATGCCCCGCTCAAACAGATTAAAATGACTCCACAGTGTCATGTGCACTTGTTACTTGTGTTTTTGGGTGTTTTGTCACCCTCTGCTGGCGCTTGGGTGAGACTGATGCTGGTTGGAAACGCATGGGTTCTGCAGCATGCCAAAAAAGTGGACGGGAAAAATACAGGAATATTATAGGTTAGAATTTCAGGTGTGAGTAACGTAGCAATTAAATTTTAATCAATACTCAAGTATGACACAGCTTTGCATATCGTCAAACACTTTGTTTGCATTGAACACAAGAGTAAGCGTTAAAAAGTCCTCGACAAGAGCGTGTGTACGTGTGTGTGTAACACAACAGTGCGCAGGCAGCAGTGAGGAGTTTTAATCTCATCTGTCTGAATCTCAGTCTGTCGCCAGCTCTGTGATGTGTGTGTGTGTTTGTGTCCTACGGGGCTGCCTTGTTCACATCAGTCTTTCTGCTCATGTTCGACAACCTCGCCTTGTTTGTACACAAACGCAAGCGCTTGTCATTTTTGGTCCTTTGAGTGCATGTGTGTGTATTGCAAGTATCACTGTTGCTCTTTGAAGAATTGGACGGATACCATGCTCATGTGCATGCATGTGATTATATGCTAATGATATGTTCTGCTGTATTTCTACGTTTATCAGGGGTGTGACAATATATCGAAATGGTGATGTAACGAGATATTCCAAAAGGTTATAGATATGCTCCTTCCAAGAATCAATATATTGTTTTATAAAGGTGTCACTGTTCGAATAAAAAAGGAACCAACAGGTTGCCCCTGTGTTAACTCATTGGCTTTCCTTGACGGCACTAGGCGTCTAATCCATTTTGAATGGCCATCAATGGCACTGAAACCAGAGGGTTAACAGTCAATATTTTGTGGGCGTTTACAGGTAACTTCCTGTTCATTTTAGGGCATTTATGGGTTACTTTCTGTTCAATATGAGTCTTTTTGTCCGTTTTGACAAGGTTAGAGCCGCTATCCGACTCCATCACGTTCATTTGTAGCCGCTAGCGTTAGCCTGTGGCTTGGCTACCAGAAGAAAGCACTGAAAGCATCCTCTCCTGAAATCGACTGTGGAAAACGACCGAACGGACAGTCAGGCGGCCGTCCAGGATGCCAGATTCGGGACGCCCAAGCAGAACAGTCAGGCGGACGCCCAGGATGCCAGGCAGCGGGCAACCGAAAGCGACGTACAGGCGGCCGTCCAGGACGCCAGATGCGGGACGCCCAAGCAGAACAGTCTGGCGGACGCCCAGGACGCCAGGCGGCGGGCGACCGAAAGCGACGTTCAGGCGGCCGTCCAGGACGCCAGATGCGGGACGTCCGAGCAGAACGGTCCGGAGGACGCCCACGACGAGGAGCGCGCCGTGCAGCACCGCCCAGGCGAGCCAAGACAAGCGGACGCCAAGAGAGGCGGCACGCGTCGCTCAGCAGCGGTCGAGGAAGAGGTCGAGACGTGCGACGAGCACCACCACCCGGTCGAGGCTGCAGACGAGGGCGACGGGCGCGGCGGTTGCAATCGACCGGTCGAGGCCGGAGACTAGGGCGACCGGCGTGGCGGTCGGAATCGCCCTGCCGTGGACAAGGGCGACAGGCGAGACGAACCAAGACGAGCGGTCGTAGCAGGAGCGGGTGAAACGCCGAAACCGGAGCGACGCCATCGTTGTCCAAAGGCGGTGGACGAGGAGAGACGTCGGGGGCGGCGTTCGCTGGCGCTGGCCGATGTGCAACCACGGAGACTTCTGGAGGCGCCGGCACAGCAGCAAGGCTAGCGGCGATGGCCAGCGGCGAAGGATGAGGACTGACCTCGGAGACTCCTGGAGGCGCTGGAGTGAGGCCAGTGGCGGTGGCGTCCAGCGGCGCCGGAAGAGTGGCGACCTCGGAGACTTCCAGAGGCGCAGGTGCTGGAGCGACGTCGTCAGGAAGGCCAGCAGCAGGCGCAACGTTGACGAGAAGACGAGGGCGCATTGGCGCCGAAGCCGAGAAAGCCAGGGACAGGCGCAGCGGCGTCGGTGGAGAGTGGCGCCGGAGCCGAGGCGAGCGAGAGCGGGGCCGGAGGCGAGACAGCAACGTCGGCGTCGGGAAGTGCCAGAGCGGAAGCGCGCGGCGGTGGGGCGGGTACCAGGACAGCAGTACGGCTGCGAGGAACCGGGGCGGAAGTACCGCCATCTTTGGCGGGAACCTCGGGCAGCAGGGCTCTCGAGGCGGGCACTTCTGAAGTCGGTTTGTACGACGGCTCAAAAAGTCTGAGGAGGTGCGCCTTGAGCCCCGTGTACTTGCCCACCTTCGGCAGATAGACCACGAAGCGCTGTGCTCTGACCGCCGTTGAGTACCCGAGCGCGGCCACCACGTGGTAGAAGCGCATGGTGTCGTCGGAAACACGACGGAGGACGAACTGCTCCTCCGCGTTAGCGAACCACGCGGCCGCAGAAGACTCGTTGAACGTAGCCAGCTCGAAAAAGCTAGCGTCCGCCATTACATAAATTGTTCAAAAATGCCTTGGAAACTTCAGCGAGGCTCGTCGGGGTCACCAGTGTAGCGGTATGCTTGTTAAGAGTCTTTATTGCTCGTTCTGCTGCCCTCTGTGAACTCTTGTAACTCGCTATGAACTCTGCTAACTCAGCCGGAACGCACACGGCTCTTAAGTCCTTGTGTCACGTGACTGTGACGCACAACATCTCCCACACACAAGTTCGGTGGGTGAATTATGTCATAATAAAGGGTTACCACAAAGCTAACTTAAACCCGACTCCATCCTGTTTACTTGTAGCGTTAGCCGCTAGCGTTAGCCGACTGGGTTTCTGTTTGTTTGGCTTCCTGAAAACCACGTGACTCCATACATAAGAACACTGTCTGCTTTCTTAAAGGGGAATGAACGTAGCCGAAAAACACAGAGTCAAAGCGGGATGAAAAGACTATATTTTCTTGTTTTATTTAAATTTAAATTAAAATGAAATTTACCGACATTGTCAAAATTACGTCGGTCATCGTGAAGAATTTCGGTAACGATAAATCTTCGGTTTACCGCCCTGCTCTCTATTATAGGCTTCACTGTTGGATTATAATTTATGATGAATGCTTTACCATCTTAAAAGGGATATCAAAGAAATCACACACACACACAGATACAAAATAATGGGTAACACTAATTGCTAGATGCAGTCCGTGTCCAATCCACTCATTAAGTTCAGCCGTTTTGACAAGGTTAGAACCGCTATCTGGCGCCATCACGTTCATTTGTACAGTGCCTTGCAAAAGTATTCGGCCCCCTTGAATCTTGCAACCTTTCGCCACATTTCAGGCTTCAAACATAAAGATATGAGCTGAGGTGGGAGAGTCTGTCCATAGGACAACAATCAGTCGTACACTGCACAAATCTGGCCTTTATGGAAGAGTGGCAAGAAGAAAGCCATTTCTCAAAGATATCCATAAAAAGTCTCGTTTAAAGTTTGCCACAAGTCACACCAAACATGTGGAAGAAGGTGCTCTGGTCAGATGAAACCAAAATTGAACTTTTTGGCCACAATGCAAAACGATATGTTTGGCGTAAAAGCAACACAGCTCATCACCCTGAACACACCATCCCCACTGTCAAACATGGTGGTGGCAGCATCATGGTTTGGGCCTGCTTTTCTTCAGCAGGGACAGGGAAGATGGTTAAAATTGACGGGAAGATGGATGCAGCCAAATACAGGAACATTCTGGAAGAAAACCTGTTGGTATCTGCACAAGACCTGAGACTGGGACGGAGATTTATCTTCCAACAGGACAATGATCCAAAACATCAAGCCAAATCTACAATGGAATGGTTCAAAAATAAACGTATCCAGGTGTTAGAATGGCCAAGTCAAAGTCCAGACCTGAATCCAATCGAGAATCTGTGGAAAAAGCTGAAGGCTGCTGTTCACAAACACTCTCCATCCAACCTCACTGAGCTCGAGCTGTTTTGCAAGGAAGAATGGGCAAGAATGTCCGTCTCTCGATGTGCAAAACTGATAGAAACATAGCCCAAGCGACTTGCAGCTGTAATTGGAGCAAAAGGTGGCGCTACAAAGTATTAACGCAAGGGGGCCGAATAATATTGCACGCCCCACTTTTCAGTTTTTTATTTGTTAAAAAAGTTTAAATTATCCAATAAATTCTGTTCCACTTCACGATTGTGTCCCACTTGTTGTTGATTCTTGTCAAAAAATTCAAATTTTATATCTTTATGTTTGAAGCCTGAAATGTGGCGAAAGGTTGCAAGGTTCAAGGGGGCCGAATACTTTTGCAAGGCACTGTAGCTAGCGTTAGCCTATGGCCTGGCTTCCAGTAGAAAGCAGTGAAAGCACCCTCTCCTGAAATCGTGAGAACCAGGGAGGAAAGCGGGTGAAAGCCCATTTGAAGTTTGGCGAAGCTAACTTAAACCCGACTCCATCCCGTTTACTTGTAGCGTTAGCCGCTAGCATTAGCCTACTGGGTTTCTGTTTATTTGGCTTCCTGATAACCATGTGACTTCATACGTAAGCGCACTGACTGCTTTCTTAAAGGGGAATGAACATAGCCGAACAACAGAGTCAAAGCGGGATAAAAAGGCTATATTTTTTTGTTTTATTAATTATCGAATTTACCGATATGGTCAAAATTACGTCGCTTAATAAATTTTCGGTATATCAACCAGTTCTACTTTGTTATACTCGCAATTTTGGCGTGCTCCCTCTGTTGTACTTTTTATATCCAAACATTCACTATTTCTGTTTCTTGGTCTGTGATTTGGATCCGCATCGACGGCTTGCCGTTAACAACAGAATCGGTGCAACACAAGTTTGAAGCGAGGGCGTGTTCATCACCAATTCCAGCTTTAGTCTCCCTGCAATGACGTCCTTAAAAAGTCACTTTTCCGTGTATTACGCTTCCTCGGATGAACATTTGGTTACGGGCCTTGCAACAAACAAACTTCTTAGCTGCGTTTGCGTGTCTGACAGGTGGAAAGTGGCGCCTGAGTTGTCGTCACGCATGCAGATTTTTAAGAGTCTTATGGGCCGATAGTTAAAAATAAAATGATAAAACAGGCTGGAGATCTGAAGAGAGGAAGAGTTTAGCTTGGGGACACTTTAATTCATTTTATTTTTTTTTTTGTTTTGCTTTGATCCAGCTTTTCTCCGAGTGCTCCCGAGTAAGCCGCGCAGTGCGAAATGTGTGTGCGGCGCTAACGCCACAAAAGGCTTACTTATCTGGGCATTACCTATTAAAGGTTTAAGCCCTCCGCGTCCCCTGATAAACACTTCCTATAAGGCCGCTATCTCCCCGCGGCCTTATCGCGCACTTGAAGGTCCTTCCAGCCGTAATTTGTTTAATTAAAGTGTCATTTTGAGAGGGAAATATGGCCGGCGCATGCAAAGAAGTTTACCCGCATTTTTATCCGTCCTTTTCCCCTCTCTCCTTTGCTCTTTGTCCACAGCTTAGATTTAGATTAACTGACTTCTTTTCCCCACTATTTTTTTTTCTGGTGTTTGCGGCAAGGGAGAGGAAAAAAAGACAAGGGGATCCCGCTCCCTTTAAATGCAACCCACCCTCCTCCTCTTCCTCCTCGGCGCACATTAGCCGCTATCTTAAAGGGGCCCGGAGAGGATTGGCGGCGCGGCCTGGGATGCAACTCGCCTTGTCAGCGCTTTGCCTGATTTCACTGTGATTTCATTAGGAAGAAGGGGGGAAAAAACTGTAAAAATGAACGGAGAACAAAAACAAGGGTGTAAAAAATGATGACGTGGAGTGTAAGGAAACACGGTAAAGAAGTGAGGAGATGAAGTTAAACTACTTGTTACGTCACCAACAGCAGGTGTGTGCAAAACAGCTCGAGCTCAGTGAGGTTGGATGGAGAGTGTTTGTTAACAGCAGTCTTCAGCTCTTTCCACAGATTCTCGATTGGATTCAGGTCTGGACTTTGACTTGGCCATTCTAACACCTGGATACGTTTATTTTTTAACCATTCCATTGTAGATTTGGCTTTATGTTTTGGCTCATTGTTGGAAGATAAATCTCCGTCCCAGTCTCAGGTCTTGTGCAGATACCAACAGGTTTTCTTCCAGAATGTTCCTGTATTTGGCTGCATCCATCTTCCCGTTAATTTTAACCATCTTCCCTGTCCCTGCTGAAGAAAGGCAGGCCCAAACCATGATGCTGCCACCACCATGTTTGACAGTGGGGATGGTGTGTTCAGGGTGATGAGCTGTGTTGCTTTTACGCCAAACATATCGTTTTGCATTGTGGCCAAAAAGTTCAATTTTGGTTTCATCTGACCAGAGCACCTTCTTCCACATGTTTGATGTGTCTCCCAGGTGGCTTGTGGCAAACTTTAAACGAGACTTTTTATGGATATCTTTGAGAAATGGCTTTCTTCTTGCCACTCTTCCATAGAGGCCAGATTTGTGCAGTGTACGACTGATTGTTGTCCAATGGACAGACTCTCCTACCTCAGCTGTAGATCTCTGCAGTTCATCCAGAGTGATCATGGGCCTCTTGGCTGCATCTCTGATCAGTTTTCTCCTTGTTTGAGAAGAAAGTTTGGAAGGACGGCCGGGTCTTGGTAGATTTGCAGTGGTCTGATGCTCCTTCCATTTCAATATGATGGCTTGCACAGTGCTCCTTGAGATGTTTAAAGCTTGGGAAATCTTTTTTGTATCCAAATCCGGCTTTAAACTTCTCCACAACAGTATCTCGGACCTGCCTGGTGTGTTCCTTGGTTTTCATAATGCTCTCTGCACTTTAAACAGAACCCTGAGACTATCACAGAGCAGGTGCATTTATACGGAGACTTGATTACACACAGGTGGATTCTATTTATCATCATCGGTCATTTAGGACAACATTGGATCATTCAGAGATCCTCACTGAACTTCTGGAGTGAGTTTGCTGCACTGAAAGTAAAGGGGCCGAATAATATTGAACACCCCACTTTTCAGTTTTTTATTTTTTAAAAAAGTTGAAATTATCCAATAAATGTTGTTCCACTTCACGATTGTGTCCCACTTGTTGTTGATTCTTGACAAAAAAAATAAATTTCATATCTTTATGTTTGAAGCCTGAAATGTGGCGAAAGGTTGCAAGATTCAAGGGGGCCGAATACTTTTGCAAGGCACTGTACATTGAACGCCTACACTAACTATGAATATGTTGGTGCTATCGTCAGCTAGATGTATTTCCAGTTGACACCATGTGGGGGGCCTGTTAACCAGGGAAATAGGAGGGTGGAGAAGATAAGTGTTTGGGAGGGGTGGAGTGTACACAAATCAGCCCTGTGATCTGGAACCCAGTAATTGTGTGAATCCCTTGTGAGTGTGAGCCTGTTGGCAACCCACCCTACGCCGCCCCATCACCAATCCCAGCACCGAGGTCCTCCACCCGAGCGCGCCCAATCACATCCAGCCATGGAATAGGGATCCAGGGTGGATCCAGGGATCCACTCCCACCCACCCCATGGGCCACAGCCCCCCAACCGGAACAGTGGGACCCCCAGCGGCCCACCAATCCCAGGGCAGGGCCCCCAACCGGAGTAGGAGACTACCAGCTGACACACTGGCATCCACACCGGTGGAAGCATGAGAACGCCGCTGTGGAGTAACGCGAGATTGGAGCCCCGAGATCCCCCCATTCCCATTGCCGGTAGCCCAAGCAGACGGGAGACCACGCCCCGGGAGCCACGCCATAGAGAAAAAGTGTGGGACCCACCTACCACACTATTACTTTGGCTGCCAGGTCCCCGACTGGCAGCCATTACCCAGCACCGTTATGGGATTAAGGGGGGAGGGTAATGCAGTGTATGCATTTAAATACGAGAGCTCGGCATGGGGCAGTGAGACCACTGCATGGTTTTTCTACCCAGCTGGAGTTCCAACGTGGAGTATGATGTGTGTTGTGCGTTAAAGGGTGCGGGAATGGTGGATCCTGCCGTGAGGCAGTAACCATGATATCACCCCCCCAACAGGTCCCATCCAGCCTACAACCTTGGTGTGGGTGCATTAATCAAGGGGGAACTGGGCCGGGACTATATGGCCCCGTCCTGACTCTACCCAGAGGCTAGTGCCAAGGTGAAAGATATTTACAGTGCAAAGTGAGGAGTGCGTGAATTAAAATGCAGGCCCCCACAGGCGTGGCCCCGGCAGCCAGAACCACTGGCCACAGGGCGGGGGAAGCACCAGGGCCCCGTTCAACTCCCAACAAGACCCATCCCAGGCCCTGTGGGCTCCAAGAGGTCCCGCCCACGACCCTGCCGACAGAAGGGCAGCAGCAGCCGCCGCGATCCCGGAGAGGTGGACAGGGCTGTAGACAGACCCAGGGGACAGAGGTGCTACCCGCCCACCCCAACCCTAGCCCAGGAGGGGTGCGCAGGATGACACCAGGGAGATCCTCCCCGGTACGAGGAGACGCAGCTCTGGCCGGGCAAACCCGGGAGGGAACTGTTGCCGCCGCATACAACATCCCCACCCCCATGGCGTCCAGATGGGTATAAGCAGAGGTGGGTAATAACGCGTTAGTTTATTTTGGCTAAATTAGTTGGCATCCTAGATTAGTATGTAGTAAAAGCAGAAGATAGTGCTCATCCAGGTATTTATATGTTGGACGCAGGTGCTTAGTTTGTCCACTTGCCCGATCTGCTCAGGTTTAATTGATAAATACAGTTGTGTGTCGTCAGCGTAACAATGAAAGTTAATGCTATGTTTTCTGATGATATTACCTAGAGGAAGCATATACAGCGTAAACAAGATAGGCCCGAGGTCGATCCTTGCGGCACACCATAACTAACTCTAGAGTACGGTGATGATTGCTGGTTTACATTAACAAACTGGTACCTATTCGATAAATAATATTTAAACCAGCACCTCTAATGCCTATGTCACATTGCAATAAGATATTATGGTCGATTGTGTCAAAGGCTGCACTCAGGTCCAACAGAACCAGGATCGAGACTAATCCAACATCAGCGGCTAGTAACAAGTCACTAGTTACTTTGACTAATGCAGTTTCAGTGCTATGCTCAAGTTCAAGTGTTCAAGGCCAGCTAGGCACTAACGCACAGCTGCACCGCTACTGTAGCGTCTCGTCCCTCTCGCTCTTTGATGACATAATTGCAGCATGAATTCCGATTTGGGAGACTTGACAGTTCAGACCTCCGCGACATTGGCTGGATTGGCACGGAGTCACCTGCTATTGGGGAAGTGAGAGAGATCTGCTCACCGCTAACTTCTAACCCCTAATGCTAACGCTAATGCTACGCTAAGGCTACCAGTTTCATTTAGAGTGTAAGGATCACTCAGTAAACTCCTGAAAAGGCTAAAGCAACATTGTATATACTCTCATTTGTGTTAATCGGCCGATGGCCGATGTTGTAAAAAAGTCTATATTTCGGCCCGATATGTTGCTTGGCCGATATATCGGTTGACCTCTCAATAAATAGTCATTTGTCTAAAAGCGCTTTAGTGTTTTGCGTTCTCTTATTCAGTGATCCAGAAAATAGGGGGGATCAAAGTGAGTTTCTCCAAGTGATTTCATTGAAGTTCTCCGATTAGCGCTTCAACTTTTTCAAAGCGCAACTCGCAATGACCTGAGTTCAGCAGTAAATTCGGAAAAAAGAAGCAAATCCAAAAGCAAAGAGCTTTGCATATGTTTTATTATTTGGACGGGGTAATTACCGAGTCTCTCTCGACGTTTGACAAGGCCTCTAATGAGTTCTCCACGGACCTCGCCTTTATTTCTGCGTTTGTTTGTTATTTTTAAACTTGATTAAGTCCCCTTGTATTTAGCAAATCAAAGAGGAAGTCGAGATAAACGCGTCGTCGAGTAGGTGAAAGCAAACTATTTGTGGGTTTTTATTTGGCTTTATTTGCCAAAAAATGGAATTGAATGATCACGATGCAGCGGCATAGCAACAAATGATCGCTGCCGGTGCCTCCCGGTTCGATTGAGGCGGACGTCGATCAACGTCAACGGCAGACAAAAGACACAAACTAATTCAAAGTTCAGTTTAATGTTCTTCCAATTTAACTTTAAGGTGTTAAATGCTTTTACCCTACTGTCAAGATACTGAAGTTTAACTGGATTTCAATACTAAAACAGAAAATAGTCGATAATTGATACTATTTTTGATAAAATATGAATTAGAATTAAATAAATGTACATATATAGATATATTTCATATAAATCTTTTAGTGATTCTTTTTTGTGGTCATGAAAAAAAAGTTGAATTACCCTAACGTTAACAGGAAGTGACAAAATATCAACAGAAAGTGACCCGGCAAATGCCCCACAAACAATAGGATGTTAGGATAATAACTCCAATGGTGGTCATTATTTTTTTTTACCCCCCCCCCAAATTTTTGAAATTCCCCAAAATGAACAGGAAAAGAAAAAATATCAACAAAAGGGAGCTGGTAAATGCCCCCAAACCAACAAGAAGTAAGCAATTAATAACTCTTAAAAACTCAACATCTTTGTAAATCTCACTGGAACAGCACCAAACAAAAGTTCCAGCTTCATCACCTTGTCAAGAGTCAAGAATCTTCATTTGACAAGTGAGATTTGCCACTGAGATTTACAAACATGATGAGTTTTTAAGAAGTAAACTATGAATAACTCTAAGAAGTAAGCAATGAATAACTCTTAAAAACTCATCATCTTTGTAAATCTCACTGGAACAGCACAAAAACAAAGGTTCCACCATCATCACCTTGTCCAATGCATATTCTTGACTTTTACAAGGATGAGTTCAAAGAGATTAAAGAGTTATTCATTGCTTATTTCTTAAAACCTCATCATCTGTGTAAATCTCACTGAAACAACACCAAACAAAAGTTCCAGCATCATTACCTAGTCCAATGCAGATTCTTGACTCTTGACAAGGTAATGATGCTGGAACAATTTGTTTGGTGCTCCTCCAGTGAGATTCCAATGCAGATTCTTGACTCTTGTCAAGGTGATGACGCTGGAACTTTTGTTTGGTGCTGGAACAGCAACAGATTTACAAAGATGATGAGTTTTTAAGAGTTATTCGTTGCTTACTTCTTGTTGGTTTGGAGCATTTACCAGGTCACTTTTGTTGATATTTTTTCACTTCCTGTTAATTTCGGGGGATCAAAAAAATAATGACCACCATTGGAGTTATTATGAGTTATTCATTGGTCACTTCCTATTGTTTTTGGGGCATTTGACGGATTTACAAAGATGATGACTTTTTAAGAGTTATTCATTGCTGACTTCTGGAAAACTCATCATCTCTGTAAATCTGTTGCTGTTCCAGCACCAAACAAAAGTTCCAGCATCATCACCTTGTCAAGAGTCAAGAATCTGCATTAGACCAAACCAAACCAAACCCAAACCAACAAGAAGTAAGCAATGAATAACTCTTAAAAACTCATCATGTTTGTAAATCTCACTGGAAGAGCACCAAACAATTGTTGAAATTCCCCATATTTAACAGGAAAAGAAAAATATCAACAAAAGGGACCTGGTAAATGCCCCCAAACCAACAAGAAGTAAGCAATTAATAACTCTTAAAAACTCCAATGCAGATTCTTGACTCTTGACAAGGTGATGATGCTGGAACCTTTGTTTGGTGCTGTTCCAGTGAGACTTACAAAGATGATGAAGGGGATAAGAAAGTTGTCTAAAAATTCAACGTAAACTTTAGCATTTATTGGAGATATAACCACAGCCATCTCCCCAGTGCCTTTGCCTGACATGCAGCCCCATATCATCAAGGACTGAGGGAATTTTTATGTCTTCTTCAGGCAGTCATCTTTGTAAATCTCACTGGAACAGCACCAAACAAAAGTTCCAGCATCATCACCTTGTCCAATGCAGATTCTTGACTCTTGACAAGGTGATGAAGCTGGAACTTTTGTTTGGTGTTGTTCCAATGCCGATTCTTGACTCTTGACAAGGCGATGATGCTGGAACTTTTGTTTGGTGCTGTTCCAGTGAGATTTACAAAGATGATGAAGGGGATAAAAAAGTTGTCCGAAAATTCAACGTATACTTTAGCATTTATTGGAGATTTAACCACAGCCATCTTCCCAGTGCCTTTGCCTGACATGCAGCCCCATATCATCAAGGACTGAGGGAATTTTGATGTCTTCTTCAGGCAGTCATCTTTGTAAATCTCACTGGAACAGCACCAAACAAAAGTTCCAGCATCATCACTTTGTCAAGAGTCAAGAATCTGCATTGGACCAAACCAAACCCAAACCAACAAGAAGTAAGCAATGAATAACTCTTAAAAACTCATCATCTTTGTAAATCTCACTGGAACAGCATGAGTTCAAAGATGATGAGTTTTTAAGAGTTATTCGTTGCTTACTTCTTAAAAACTCACCATCTTTGTAAATCTCACTGGAGACAAGGTGATGATGCTGGAACTTTTGTTTGTCAAGAGTCAAGAATCTGCATTGAACAAGGTAAAATTCTTGACTCTTGACAAGGTGATGATGCTGGAACTTTTGTTTGGTCCTGGAACAGCAACAGATTTACAAAGATGATGAGTTTTTCAGAAGTAAGCAATGAATAACTCTTAAAAACTCATCATCTTTGAACTTATCCTTGTCAAGAGTCAAGAATCTGCATTGGACATTCACCTTGTCTTTCACCTTCATCTGCATTGGACAAGGTGATGATGCTGGAACTTTTGTTTGGTGCTGTTCCAGCGAGATTTAAGAGTTTAATAGTTATTCATTGCTTAGTTCTATTTGGTTTGGGTTTGGTTTGGTCGAGTGCAGATTCTTGACTCTTGACAAGGTAATGATGCTGGAACTTTTGTTTGGAGCTGTTCCAGTGAGATTTACAAAGATGATGAATTTTTAAAAGTTATTTATTGCTTACTTCTATTTGGTTTGGGTTTGGTTTGGTCCATTGCAGATTCTTGACTCTTGACAAGGTAATGATGCTGGAACTTTTGTTTGGTGGTGTTCCAGTGAGATTTACAACGATGACTGCCTAAAGAAAACATCAAAATTCACTCAGTCATTGATGATATGGGGCTGCATTTTTTCCTAGAATGGAGTGATCCCATATATATTTCCCTGCACTTGGTCTATAAAAGTAAAATTTACTGACCACCACAATTTTTTTGTTATTAATTTTGTTTAGTGTTTCTGAATGCTAAAGAGTTGCACTTTTCAACTAATTCATTATTTTTTCAAGGCTTTTATCTGAGTTTGTTCTACATTATAAAGTGTCCGAGTGAGTGCTCGTCCCAGACTGGTCCTTCTCTACTTTTTGCTAGGGGTTGTTTTTTTCCCTAGCATCAAAAATGGTACATTTTTTCCAGAATTTCCCCTATATTTACCTGCTCGCGCGATCTAAGTTGATTAAGGCGTCCGCACGGGACGATGAATCAAGAACCCGGCGTGTACGGCGGGCATATCGGCTTCTACGTGACTTTGCGAGCGCTTTAGAAAACAGCACGTTAAGATTAATGAAATGATTATCATGACTGATGATGTTACCTATTCCCTCCCCACCAAAAAAAGGAAAAAAATGACTTTGGTGGCGTAATGGTCAAACGGTGGGTGCGGGTGACAGAATTATTAAAAGAGGAAGAATTGAGTAATTCCTCCACATTTATCAGTCTGCACATCAGAGTTAATATATATTGTAGATCTCACCTCGCTATTCTTCTTCATATTTCCATCCTATTAGGACACCAGCCACTTCAAGATGGAAGCTAAAAAAAAGAAAAAAAGTGGGGGAATCGGGGCGGGTGACACGCGCTGACCACAAAATGGTAAATGGGATCTCGCCCGGCGCCATCTTTTTCCTTCCCCGACATGATAAATACCTGCAGCGCGGCGTGATGAATGTTTTTATAACGCGCGGCAGCGATAACGTTCCACTATTCATATTTGGCCGCCGTGTAAAAAGCACCGAGATAAAGTATGCTACTCAAGCTGACCCGCTGCTTGAACACGGGAAGTCAAAGCGCCGTGCGATAAATAAACTGATAAATCATGATAAATAGAAGGAAAATAAGAATCTTTCGCAAAATTGGCGTCTTTATGTGGTGGGAGGGTCTTTGAAGAAACAAAAAGTGAGAGTTGGTCAACTCTTCAAATTTTGAATAAACTAGCGTTGCGCCGAAACCGATACTTGTATCGTAAGGGGCCAAGTACGGCACTGAAATACAAGTATCGGGTAAGGGTAGAGGTGGGGTAACGACTCGAGAATATCCTCAAATGAATAGTATTGTGATGTTTTGAGTAGGGCTGTCAAATTTATCGCGTTAACGGGCGGTAATTAATTTTTTAATTAATCACGTTAACACTAGAAGTCCCAGAGAATTCTGGTACTCCTACTAGTCCCAAATAATGGCCCATATGGCCTCTCCCCCGGAAAACTCAGAGGTGGCAAAAATGACCCAAGTGCTTTTGAATTGGCAAGTCGTTGGCAGACCGACAACAGCCGTTCATATGGAAATGCAACCACTAGACATACAATGACCACAATCCATACACCATGCCCCTGATTCAGTCCTTCTAAACTATAGACACAATTCCTGCTTTACACTTAAATTGCAGTTCTGAAACGCATTTTTTCTTCTTCTTCAAAACAATGTACACATTTGGGCCATTCTTTCTGTCGTCATGTGTGGAGTAAAGGAGAAGTTAATTTAAAAAATGTGTAAAACGTGTGAAACTTCATAAATAAATGTAATTAAATAAATGTAGCTTGACTTGAACTGACACAAACTATCACAAGTCACGGAGGAGAGGCCAAATCGGCCATTGCTAGGGAATATTAGGAGTGTTTGTCTTGGGAAAGGCCAAGTCGGCCTCTGCTGGGTTTTCTAGTGTTAAAATATTTAACGCATGCGCGGAACGACCCACTCACGCATTGCCGCAAACAGACTACAATGGCGCGGTTTTTTGTATATTGAGAGCTAAGAGGCAGAGACAAGTGGAGTGGACACAGGCATTCATTGGGGCCGCGCTATTTATTGGCAAAAGCTTTGGCATCTCTTCCACATCAACAATAACTTTTGTGGCGAGCCATGTGGGAAAGAATGACAGGAGATTATCTTTTTCTTAACACCCTGTATTGTACACAACGCAGACAAGACATACTATTTGCAGCTACCACTGACAGTCATGGTTGCCCAACTTGCCATCATCTTGCACCATCTTGCATTTGGGTTAAGTCGCTACATTATCAAAACGATTACAATTACTGAAAGCACAACAAAAATAATATTCCTATCTCTCAAAGAAAAATAATGTTCACAAAAAGGAAAGCGCTCAATGCAACTGGCATTCCCAATCAAAATAGCAAAAGCAAAATAATACCGTATTGGCCCGGATATAAGAAGGTGTTTTTTGCATTGAATTAAGACTGAAAAAGTGGGGGTTGTTTTTTTGTCTACATCTTATACCTATTCACGACGCTAGATGGCGCCAGATATCATTGAAACGAATGCTGAACTTGACTCCCTAGGCCAAAGCGACCCATTATGGTTAATGCAGTTATTGCAAATTTGTTGTTTTATCACAATAAATTGGTTTAATCTTCATTTAAAAAACCAGAAGCCATTCATTTACGAATGTGATTGCACTTTAGGTTACATATTTAAATGGTCAAATATTAAGATTTGAATGGGGCAAAGTAACATGCTTTTTCTCTCCAATATATTGTTATAATCATTTTTTTTTCAGATGTACTGTAATTATTTTCTGTATAAAAATTAATTTGGTGTTCAAAAAGTCTTTTTTTCAAACTTGAGTCTTGAAAAAGAGGGGGTCGTCTTATAATCAGGGCCATCTTATATTCGGGCCAATACGGTACTCAGACTTTGGTCAAAGTCTATTCAAACATTTCGTTTAGCTCAACAAATACACTAGATGGCAATATTTAGTCACGATATAGAAACTCACATTTATCTTTTAAGAATTACAAGTCTTTCTATCCGTGGATCCCTTTCACAGAAAGAATGTTAATAATGTTAATGCCATCTTGTGGATTTATTGTACAGTACTTATGTACAGTATATTAAATGCATATATCCGTCTTGTCTTATCTTTCCATTCCAACAATAATTTACAGAAAAATATGGCATATTTTAGAGATGGTTTGAATTGCGATTAATTAATTTTCAAACTGTGATTAACTCGATTCAAAATTTTAATCGTTTGACAGTTTTTACACTAGAACTACCAAGGGTGGATCAGTTGATACAAATCGCTTTTTTATCCAGAGATGGGTCATCTGACTCTAATCAGCATATCTTTTGTGAGCATTGTAAATGTTTTAATGTTTGAATACTATGATTAAAACTGAGCCCCTCCTACTTTCGTGTTTGTGTATTTGTGTCACTGCCTTGATTGCACAGATGAGTGAGCCTGGGACTAGGTGCCACTTATCATCTTCATCAGCTTACTTAAACCGGTCCTTGGCCTCACATCATCGCCAGATCAACAACTCACCTACATGACTTTCAGCTTACAAAGAATCTTTTAATCCTGATACTCAGCTCATTGTTGTTTTTCTTCCCCTAGATCATGTGCTATTTGGCTGCCAGAACGCCTGCCTGCCCGTTCACCTGTTCTATCACCAAATTACTCACCGGATTCTTCGGACACTATCTTCTTCTGCCTCTCATCGTCAATGAACTTTTGTTACCACTGCCAGTTTGCCTCTGTCGCTACGCTTAGGTTCCCTGTTACCCCAGAAATTTAACAAATACAATATGTTCACAGTCTGGAAATGGGTCGTCTTTAATTTGGAGTTGCTTGTTCCAGTTAAAATATTTTGTGAAAAAACAATGTTGTATTGTTATGTGCATTAATGTGTTAGCATTAATAAATGGCACGAAAAAGATCTGATTTGCAATAGAAACACATTACAGCAGGGGTGGGCAAACTATTCCATAAAGGGCCACAGTGGGTGCGGGTTTTCGTTGCAACCTATTATGAGAACACTTTTTCACCAATTTGGTGTCTTACAAGTGCAATCAGTAGATCGCAGTCAGGTGCTTCTTGTTTCCTCGGGCCCCTCATTGGTTAAACTCCCTGTACTGGATCGGTCCTAACAAAGACCTGGACCCACTGCGGCCCTTGAGGACTGGTTTGCCCAACCCTGCATAACAGTATGATACTTTAAACAAAAATGGACCCCAAATTTAAGACTGAAAACGGTTTTGATGCAAATCTGGCCCAGACTGGCTCACGTGTGCCACATCCGGGCCATACATTAATGTAGTGTCTGCTACTTTGGACCAGTTCTAGCCCAAAACTGGTTGCTGATCAGGCAGGGGAATCTCTACTGAGTTTGTTCCATTGTTCAAAAAGACACTGGAGTGGATCAGTTTCACGAAATTGGGCCGAAATTTGCAATACATCTGGCCCATGTCCGCGCGAGTTAAATTTTGCTATCTGGGTAGTGTAGTCTTAGCATTTGAGCTAAGATAACGAACTAATGTGGTAAAATGGCAAAATTGCGTTTTTCCTGTTTTGCAAAGGTTTTTTAAAAGTGAGCCATGATAGCAGTTTTTTGACATTCAAGGGAGTAGGCAATAATTTGGTATTTCGTATAGGTATCGGCTGATAACGCACAGTCATGTATTGGACTTGGGAGCAAAAAAGTCAGAAATGGACACTCAGGTGAGAATTTTTTTTTCTTTAAACCTGTCCTGTTTAGCTGTTTGACACGGAAAATGGAAGTCTAAGTGTCCGGTTGGTCTGAACAGTTTTAATGTTTCACATTGAGAGTATGGCATACTCTCACTGTAATCATTCAACATACCTCGTTTATTATGAAAAAGCAGCTAACAGCTTCCTGTTAGCTGCTTTTTCGTGGTCATGGTGGAACAGAAGAAAAGAAACACAAGAAAAGAAACACAACAGCAAGAAATACATTCAATGCCTACACTAACTATGAATATTTTGGTACTATTGTCAGCTAGATGTATTTCAGGTTGACACCATGTGGGGGGCCTGCTGACCCCGGGAAAGAAGGGGTGGGGGGTGGGGGAGTCTATAAGCTGAGTGATTAGGAGTTGTGGAGTGTACACAAATCAGCTCTGTGATCTAGAAACCAGTAATCGTGTGAATCCCTTGTGAGTGTAAGCCCGTCGGCAACCGACCTCACGCCTCCCCATCGCCAATTCTGACCCAGGTGCCCCCCACCCGAGCGCGCCCTATCACATCCAGCCGCGCGTGGGGGGTGGGGGAGTCTATAAGCTGAGTGATTAGGAGGGGTGGAGTGTACACAAATCAGCTCTGTGATCGAGAAACCAGTAATCGTGTGAATCCCTTGAGAGTGTAAGCCCGTCGGCAACAGACCTCACGCCTCCCCATCGCCAATTCTGGCCCAGGTGCCCCCTATCACATCCAGCCGCCCGCGACCCCCACCAGCAGCTACGCAGAAGAGCGGAGACGCCGTGTGGGCGCCACCCCAGGGCCACTGCCCCCACCGAGCCAGCCCGGGGAGGGGGAGCCAGCGCAGCCCATCCCTCCTGCCGCAGCCCAGCAAAGGAGTCGTCGTCACCCACCTGGGATCCAGGGTGGTCCCCTGGGCCACCCGTGCCCCCGTCAACCGGGCTTCACGGATGGGAAGAGGGGACGCACCACCAAAAAATTGAATTGAAATTTTCTTTACTGCGGGGCTCCTGGGGTGGAGCCTCCTCTTCACTAAGGCCGTTGGTTGTGGGGTGGAGGAGGTTGGGGGCCCGGTCCCTCTCGGCATTCCCCTACTTACGATTTCCTCTCTTTTCTACCCAGGAATCCTCCTTAGGCCCCGGCGCGGGTTGCTGGTGGGTCGATGGGGTGTCGTCCCAACCGGGTGGGGAGCCTGTCCTGCCCAGTGGGAGTCCCTGCGGTGTGCTGTCTCAATTGAGGGGTTGCTTTAGTGGCTGGTGTGCTGGGTAGGGGAGCGGGGAGGCTCGTGACGCATCCCTTCAACACCTTCCCGGAAGACTGGTTAATGGGGAAGCGGATGGTCCGGGGGACTGCCCTGGGCAAGATGGCGGTGGCCCCTTTGCTAAAGCTGCGGGAGGAGGAGTGGGCTACACTGGCTTACCCTCCCGCTTATCTGGGGAGGTGATGCGGCCCTGGGTGGCCACCGCGTAGCATTTCCACTTGTCTAATGTGATTTGAGTGGATTCACACATGACTGGGTGCAAGTAGACACACTCAATGAGGGAGATTGTCAGTGCTAGGATTAGCGATCAGGTAGCATAGAATAGGATGTCAACATATCCATATTTACAGGTGATTTACATGATACTGGGCTCCCTGCCTCACATTGGTCAATTGCGTACGCTCCACCCCACCTAATCACGTCTCTCCTCAGTTATCAGGCCCCCCCACATGGTGTCCTTGGGAAATACAATTAGCTAACGATAGCACCACTATGTTCATAGAATGTATTTCTTATTGTTGTTTGTTCTTCTCCTCTTCTATTTTCCTTTCTGGGTCCCCATAACCCCCACCTGCTATCTCCTAATGAAAAACCACAAAGAAAGAAAGAAATGCTAATCTTTCTGGGATGGGTCAATTGCCGTCTTTGGACAGCTAGTCAAGGACAGTGATTTACATGGTAGACTAGTTCCACTCATTTTAAAGAGTTTCTGTCTCATCTCTAGATCTTGACTTCCAAACCCAGCCTGTTATTTGCCCGATCCTCATGTGATTTGCAGTCGGCGCGCACGTGCCGCCAATATTGCGTACGTCTTCATCACGGCCCGACATTACGATTCTGTTTTTTTATTTTATCGAGTGTGGCGCCTCCGCATCTGCGAGGCCGTAATGGCGCGGCGCGGCCCCGCGAGGCGGTACGGCGTTTTCCCTCACGGGGCGTTGAACGGCGGCAGGAAATACGGTCGTCGTGAGAGGCGCTGGCAGATGGCTGACGAGGCATTTTTGCCCATAACGCCCCAGTAAAACTTTAACTCCCGAGATTTAGTGCTAGCGCGCCGCACTTAGCGAGCGGCCGCCAGCTCTTCTTTCCTTTTCTTCTTTTATTTTTTTTCCCTTTCCTCTCCCGCCCAAAGTGATTTTTGCAGGCGGTGCATAAACATGCTTTATTGACAGCCGCGCACCGGGACGCCAAGGGTCAGTATCATTTAGCCAAACGACACTTTTAGAGGACAAATAAAAGCTCAGATTCGCTCAAACGTTATTGTCAGCCCTCATCGATTGCGCGCGTAAAAATTAAATTATTCATCGTGTCATAATATTGAGCGATGACGACGTCGGACCGCCATTTAGGGAACCGAGAGGCAACAATGGCAATTAAGGCTTTTAATTCTCCGAGGGCCCGCCCCGGTCGTAGTTCTTCATTTGCGCCGGACGGGAAAGTCGTCAGAGTGTTTATGCTCATTACGCCGTTTGCTGCTAATGCAGGACAAAAAAAAAAAAAGCCTGATGTGAATGAATCTATTGCTTCGATCAATACTTAACTGCAAATATCTTATAAGCTCATATAATATGCTGCGTGGTGTTTCCCTTGATAATTAGACATTTGCATGTTGTTGCTAATGAACCACACAGATAAGCTGAGCAATCAAAATAGCATGTTATGCCAGATTTTATAGTAGGAGGTCACCAAAAACCCAGACCGATATAATAAATGTGGGGCTATCATGATTAATTAAATAATTGACGTTTAGAGATTGCTTACATCAAAATCTTTGATGTCCACTTAAGACATTGGCACACATTTGCTACATTTTCATAGGCAAAATTTCTATCTCTTCCGATTACCGTATTGGCCCTGATTATAAGACCCCTCTTTTTCAAGACTCAAGTTTGAAAAAAAGACTTTTTGAACACCAAATTAATTTTTGTACAGAAAATAATTACAGTGCTTTTGAAACAAATGATTATAACATATTTGAGAGAAAAAGCATGTTATTTTGCCTCATTCAAATCTTAATATCTGAACATTTAAATATGTAAACTGCAATCATAGTCGTAAATGAATGGCTTCTGGTTTTTGAAATGTAAATAAACCAATCTATTGTGATAAAACAACAAAATTGCAATAACTGCATTAACCATCAAAGTGAAGTCTAACTGTACCTGTAGTCTTGAAACAAATCTGAATAAGGAAAAACATTGCAATAAAATAATGCAAACTGGTTAAACTTAAGAGTAGCTGAGATCTGTCATGACTCATGACAGAACATCACTTCAATGATATCTGGCGCCATCTAGCGTCGTGGATGGGTATAATGTCTTATTTAAATGCAAAAAACACCATCTTGTATTCGAGCCAATACGGTATATACAGTGGGGCAAATAAGTATTTAGTCAACCACTAATTGTACAAGTTGTCCCACTTGAAAATATTAGAGATGCCTATAAATGTCAACTTGGGTAAACCTCAACCATGAGAGACAGAATGTGGGAAAAAAAAAAAAAACAGAAAATCACATTGTTTGATTTTTAAAGAATTTATTTGCAAATCATGGTGGAAAATAAGTATTTGGTCAATACCAAAAATTGATCTCAATACTTTGTTGTGTACCCTTTGTTGGCAATAATGGAGGCCAGACGTTTTCTGTAACTCTTCACAAGCTTTTCACACACTGTTGCTGGTATTTTGGCCCATTCCTCCATGCAGATTTCCTCTAGAGCAGTGATGTTTTGGGGCGGCCGTTGGGCAACGCGGAGTTTCCACAGATTTTCTATGGGGTTGAGATCTGGAGACTGGTTCGGCCACTCCAGGACCTTGAAATGCTTTTTACGAATCCACTCCTTTGTTGCCCTGGCTGTGTGTTTGGCATCATTGTCATGCTGAAAGACCCAGCCACATCTCATCTTCAATGCCCTTGCTGATGGAGATTTTCACTCAAAATCTCTCGATACATTGCCCCATTCATTCTTTCCTTTACACAGATCAGTCGTCCTGGTCCCTTTGCAGAAAAACAGCCCCAAAGCATGATGTTTCCAACCCCCATGCTTCACAGTGGGTATGGTGAAATTCAGTATTCTTTTTCCTCCAAACACGAGAACCTCTGTTTCTACCAAAAAGTTCTATTTTGGTTTCATCTGACCATAACACATTCTCCCAGTCCTCTTCTGGATCATCCAAATGCTCTCTAGCGGACCGCAGACGGGCCTGGACGTGTACTTTCTTCAGCAGGGGGACACGTCTGGCAGTGTAGGATTTGAGTCCCTGGCGGCGCATTGTGTTATTGATAGTAGCCTTTGTTACTCTGGTCCCCCCGTGTGGTTCCGGGATTTTTGCTCACCGTTCTTGTCATCATTTTGACGCCGCGGGGTGAGGAGGGAGTTGAAAGTCCGTGTTGCCCAACGACAGCCCCAAAACATCACTGCTCTAGAGGAGATCTGCATGGAGGAATGGGTCAAAATACCAGCAACAGTGTGTGAAAAGCTTGTGAAGGCTTACAGAAAATGTTTGGCCTTCGTTATTGCCAACAAAGGGTACAAAACAAAATATTGAGATGAGATTTTGGTATTGACCAAATACTTATTTTCCACCATGATTTGCAAATAAATTCTTTAAAAATCAAAAAATTTGATTTTCAGTTTTTTTTTTCCACATTCTGTCGCCCATGGTTGAGGTTTACCCATGTTGACAATTACAGGCCTAGGCCAGGAGTTTTTTTTTTTTTTTTTACTAAATATTAGACATTAATGATTCTAAGCTAAACATGACAGACATTTTGAATAATAAATATAATTACATTTTTATGGCTGGGTTGAAACCAAAGCGGTTGTGCGACATCTGTAAACGGGGGTTTCCAGGGTAAAATGGACAAATTAAAAATTTCCTTAAAAAAAACAGCAGTTTATTTTAAAGAGGTGTGCAAGAGCATAAGCCAAAAGACTAAAGAACTGTTGTGTTTGATAGGACAATATGTCTATATGCTGCCCCCAAACTATTTTTAAATTTGTCCGTTTTACACTGGAAACCCCCGTTTACAGATGTCGCGCAACCGCTTTTGTTTCAATTCAGCCATAAAAAGAAGGGTTAGGGGTTAAGCAATTATATTTATTATTCCAAATGTCTGTCATTTTCAGCTTAGAATCATTAATTGATGTCTAATACTTTGTTTAAAATTTAAAAAAAAAAAAACGACTTCAGAAAATGATTCACTCGCACATTTTAAACTTTTAAACAAATGACGTCACAATGAAAAAAAATGTCTGTAAATATGTCACGGATCTACCTTATAACTATCGCTTAATTATATATATTTTTTGTTACTGTCGCATTTACCCCGATATGTTAGATGATAAATAATCGATCCAAACATAGAACAATTTAAAAAAAAAATTTAAAAGGGAAAATGTATGAAAAAGAACATCTCGACCACTCCTTGATGTCTGTGATTTCTGCACCGCAACCCTTGTTATATTACCATGTTTCAACCATAAAATCCACCAAAATCCGGCTGTGGCCATTCTCATCTGTGTCTTGACACTCACTGATACATGCTACATGGAGTTTTTGGATCGAAACAAGGTAAGTACGGGATAATACCGTACTTACCTTCAACTTACGCGGTTTTCAACTTTACGTCTCAACCGCCATTTTGTCTCCAGTCGCTTTTTTTTTTTTTTTTAAGTCGCATAAACAGTACCTTATTTTACCTCACAGCATCTTATTTTTAACTTTACTTTATTAATATGGCGTGTTTAAGGCAAATGTGCTTTTTACTTCCTTTACTTTTGACCATTTGTAAAACTAACATATGCACACTTATGTTCAAAATGTCACAGATTTTAACAATAAAACACTTGACAAAAAACAATTGGTGTTCAAACACCCATCGAGTCTGATCAATATGTAAATTTAGCAGATTAAATTAGCCTGGTTTGCCTAGCAAAAGTCCACTAGCCTAAATGCTACAAATGCTAACGTATTTACAATTATCAAAGCAAATTACTCACACTTAACTCCACCAACTGCAGGTGTAAACTTAATTACAAATGCATACACAAACCTATATTAGCTGAAACAACTTACAGCCTTATGTGGACCAAACAAGAGCGCAGCTGTCCTTTAGCCATGTCAGACGAGAGTCTGCACCTCAGTCATAAGGCAAAGAAAAGAAGAAGCCCTTTATCACCATTGTTGCTCCTATATGTGTCCCAAAATCTTAGGTTTTTAATTTTCACCATTTTCCCTCTTCAACACACCAAATTAAAAGATCCTAGACTAGGGATATAAGTGGCAGAGATCTTCATCTCGCTGCAGTTACGAGCGCCCCGCTGGTATTTTTTACAGGCAGCAGGTAGAGACGCCTGGCAGATGTGAGCCGTAAAAGCAAATGATAGCGCTGCATACGACATTGAGGAATACAAATACACGTATGCCAGACTGCTGAGTGGGTGCAGGTGTGCGAGCCAGTCACCCGAGCCCAATAATGCCTCCTCCTTCTGTAGAAGCATACGGGTCAGAAAGCCCGATCGGGACCAGCCCGTTCAGACTCTTTGTCATGGTAGGTCGTCAAAAGGGCTGCCATAATTAATTATTTTTGGGTCCACCCAAGTGCTATTTTCTGTATGACTCTGGGCTTAACAGTTCATTTTTGTACAATTGTGGAACCAAAAATGATCCACTGAGCTTAACGGGAGTCCTGTGAGGGGTGCTCCGGGAGTATGGGTACCTAGCCCCTTGGTAAGGGCTGTTCGGTCCCTGTACAATCGGTGTCAGAGGTTGGGCTGCATTATCGGCAGTAAGTCTAATTCGTTTCCAGTGAGGATTGGACTCCAACAAGGCTGCCCTTTGTCACCGATTCTGTTCATAATTTTTATGGACAGAAATTCTAGGCACAGGCATTGAGGGGGTCCGGTTTGGTGGCTTCAGCATTGCATGTCTGCTTTTTGCAGATGATGTGGTGCTGTTGGCTTCATCGAGCCGTGACCTCCAACTCTCATTGGAGCGGTTCCCATCCGAGTGTGAAGCTGTTGGGATGCAGATCAGCACCTCCAAATCCGAGATCGTGGTCTTCGGTCGGAAAAGGGTGGCTTGCCCTCGCCGGAACGGGGATGAGATCCTGCCACAAGTGTAGGAGTTCAAGTATCTAGGGGTCAGGTTCACGAGTGAGGGTAGGACGGAGCGGGAAATCAACAGGTGCAGCGTCATCAGTGATGTGGACTCTGCACTGCTCTTTTGCCATGTGGCAAAATGGATTTTGCCAATTTTGTTTTTGCCCTGTGACAAAATTTATTTCCCCATGTGACATTTTTTTGCCATGTGGCATTTTTTTTTGCTAGTTGACATTTTTTATTTTTTTTTGCCCTTTGGCATGTATTAAACCATGTGTCAAAGTTGATTTTGCAATGTGACATTTTTTGCCATGTGGCAAAATGGATGTGCCATTTGGCTTTTTTTTTTGCCATGAGACAAAATTGATTTTGCCATGTGGCAAAATGGATTTTTCCATGTGGCATTGTTTTGCCACGTGGCTAAATGGATTTTGCCAATTTTTTTTTTTTTGCCATGTGGCAAAATTGATTTTGCCATGTGGCATTTTTTTTGCCATGTGGCAAAATTGATTTTGCCATGTAGCATGTATTAAACCATGTGTCAAAGTTGATTTTGCAATGTGACATTTTTTGCCATGTGGCAAAATGGATGTGCCATTTGGCATTGTTTTTTTGCCATGTGACAAAATTGATTTTGCCATGTGGCAAAATGGATTTTTCCATGAGGCATTTATTTTGCCATGTGGCATTTTTTTGCCATGTGGCAAAATTGATTTTGCCATGTGGCATGTATTAAACCATGTGTCAAAGTTGATTTTGCAATGTGACATTTTTTGCCATGTGTCAAAATGGATGTGCCTTTTTTTTGCCATGTGGTAAAATTGATTTTTCCATGTGGCATTTATTTTGCCATGTGGCATTGCTATATGGCATATTTTTTGCCATGTAGCAACATTGATTTTGCCATGTGGCAATTTTTTTGCCATGTGGCAAAATGGATTTTCCCATCCGAGTGTGAAGCTGTTGGGATGCAGATCAGCACCTCCAAATCCGAGACCATGGTCCTCGGTCGGAAAAGGGTGGCGTGCCCTCTCCGGAATGGGGATGAGGTCCAGCCCCAAGTGTAGGAGTTCAAGTATCTAGTGGTCAGGTTCACGAGTGAGGGTAGGAGGGAGCGGGAGATCAACAGATGCAGCATCTGAAGTGATGCGGACTCTGCATTGGTCCGGAGTGGTGAAGAACCCGATTTACCAGTCGATCTACGTTCCTACCCGCACCTATGGTCATGAGCTGTGGGTCGTGACCGAAAGAACAAGATCCCGGATACGTCCAGGCTCTCCCTTAGAGTTAGGGTGAGAAGCTCGGTTATCTGGGAGGGACTCGGTGTCAAGCCGCTACTCCTCTGTGTTGAGAAGAGCCAGTTGAGGTGGCTTGGGCATCTTGTTTTGGGTGGCTCCCGGACACCACCCTGAAGAGGTTTTTCAGGCATGTTCCACCAGCGGGAGGCCATGGGGATGACCCAGGACACGAAGCGAGACTACGTCTCTCGGCTGGCTTGAGAACGTCTTGGGATCCAGCCGGACGAGTTGGTTGAAGTGGCTGGGGAGAGGAAAGTCTGGGCTTCCCTGATAAAGCTGCTGTACCCGTGACCTGACCCTGGTATCAGTGGCAAGTAATTGCTGGATGGGAAAATCCTATACAGTATTTTTGCATTTTCCTTGTGACCTCAGTGGCTACCATTGATAGCGCTACACGAATGAACCTTGCTGCCACCCTCCCACTTCAAATGGTTTAGATGTCTACCCGTGATGACCTTGTTTAAAGAGTTTCAAATAGTTTTTGACAGCCACGCGATTGGACGTCTATCACTGTCAACGGCACCCTAACAAAGAAAGCAAACGATTCCTGAAATAACTGTGAAGGTTTCGCCACAAACGAGGGCCTGCGACTCCTCTCACTCTCCCCTGACAGGAAGAGGTCGGCCATTAGCGGCGTCTTGTTCTCATCTGCGAGCGTGTTGACAGCACGCAGTGACACGCGCGTTTGATCCCTTGTTGTCGTTAGCGCCCCGCGATGGCCTCCAGGAAGTTTCCCGGGTAAGCGACACAATCGAGGTCGTCCAGTTATAGCTCAGCTCGTGGACCTTGTCAATCATATCCAATAGTTTGCCTGCACACAAACAAAATGCGTGTGTTCAACTTGATAATGCCTGAATTTTCAAGTCAAAGGGGACGTTGGACTGTTGGCGTGGACCAAGATGAAACTCCCAGCATGCATTGTGTTGTCCTTTTGTAAAAATTAATTCATAATTTTGCGGTTATTGTCAATGTAATAACCATTATTTCCTTATGTAATAGTCGTAGTGGCTATGTGTGTTGAACACCACATCGTGTTCCTACCCCTGTAACCTGCGTCATTCACTGGTGCAAAGGCCTATGGGTACAAGGGGTGTGAAAATATATCGAAAAAGTGATTTATGGCGATAATTTGTAGCCTAAAAGTTTATCGATATATATATTTTTTAAAAGGTGTCACTGTTTAAAAACAAAAAAAGAGTGCTACCAGAATATTCTATTAGAATTGTGTCTATGTTAGCTCACTGGCTGCCGCTAACGGCGCTAGACATCCAAATTATTTAGACTGGATTGGACGTCTAGCACAGTCAATGGCGCTGAAACCAGAGTATTCACAGCCAATCTTTTGTGGACATTTACAGGTAACTTCCTGTTCATTTTAGGGCGTTTACATGTTACTTCCTGTTGATTTTGAGTCACTTCGCATTCATACAGGGACAGTCTTCCGTTTCAATAACCCAAAATCAACAGGAAGTGACCCCGTAAATGTCCCAAAATGACAAGGAAGTGACAGAAAATCAACAGAAAATTAACTGAAATGCCCCCAAACCAACTCATTGCTTGGCAATGCCTGCTACTGACGGCCATGGACGTCGCTGCCACACTCCCACAGCCAATCGATTGGACGTCTACTAATAATAAACTCCTATGTCTTTTCTGTGGAAACTGTCAAATTGGTTCTATGAGTGTTAAAGGTTTCCGACCACTGGTTCCAGCTGGTCCGAGAACGAAAAGTTGTATTTGCCATGTGGCAAAATGGATTTTGCCATTTGGCATTTTTTTTTGCCACGAGGCAAAATTGATTTTGCCATGGGGGATTTTTTTTGCCATGTATCAAAATTGATTTTTCCATGTGGAAAAATTGAATTTGCCATGCGGCATTTTTTGCCAGGTGGCATTTTTTTGCCATGTGTCAAAATTGATTATGCCATGTGGCAAAAATGATTTTTCCATGAGGCATTTTTTTTGCCATGTGGCAAAATTGATTTTGCCATTTGGCATTTTTTTTGCCACGAGGCAAAATTGATTTTGCCATGGGGGATTTTTTTTTTGTCATGTATCAAAATTGATTTTTCCATGTGGAAAAATTGAATTTGCCATGCGGCATTTTTTGCCAGGTGGCATTTTTTTGCCATGTGTCAAAATTGATTATGCCATGTGGCAAAAATGATTTTTCCATGAGGCATTTTTTTTGCCATGTGGTAAAATGGATTTTGCCATGTGGCATTTTTTTTGTCATGTGTCAAAATTGATTATGCCATGTGGCAAAAATGATTTTTCCATGAGGCATTTTTTTTGCCATGCGGCAAAATGGATTTTGCCATTTGGCATTTTTTTTCCATGTGGCAAAATTGATTTTGCCATGTGGCATTTTTTTTGTCATGTGTCAAAATTGATTATGCCATGTGGCAAAAATGATTTTTCCATGAGGCATTTTTTTTGCCATGTGGTAAAATGGATTTTGCCATGTGGCATTTTTTTTGTCATGTATCAAAATTGATTTTTCCATGTGGAAAAATTGAATTTGCCATGCAACATTTTTTGCCAGGTGGCATTTTTTTTTCCATGTGTCAAAATTGATTTTGCCATGTGGCTTTCTTTTTTTTTTTTTTTTGCCCTGTGTCAAAATTGATTTTGCAATGTGGCATTTTTTTGCCATGTGGCAAAATTGATTTTACCATGTGGCATGTTTTTTTTTTTCTACCAGGTGGCATTTTTTTGCTATCTGTCAAAATTCGATCATGCCATGTGGCATTTTTATGCCATGTTGCAAAATTGAATTTGCCATCTATCAAAACTAATTTTGCCAGGTGGCATTTGTTGCCATGTGTCAAAATGGATTTTGCCAGGTGATATTTTTTTGCCCTGTGTCAAAATTGTTTTTGCAATGTGGCATTTTTTTGCCATGTGATTTTTTTTTGCCATGTGGCAAAATTAATTCTACCATGTGGCATGTTTTTTTTTTTTTTTTTCGCCAGGTGGCATTTTTTTTTGCAATTTGGCAAAATTGATTTTGCCATGTGGAATTTTTTTGGGGGGGGCAAAATGCATTTTGGTAGTCAAAAATCACAGCCACAAGTTTTTCTGCCATTTAAAATCAATGGAAAACTTGGACATGCATAGTCATCAATAGCATGGACGTGCATGACCTGAAAAAATGCCATATACCCCCCAAAAATGCAACATAACAAAAAAACAATAATAAATAAATGCCACAAAACAAAATCCATTTTGCCACATGTCAAAATACATTTTGCCACATGGCAAAGAAAAAATGCCACATAGCAATATCAATTTTGCAACATGGCAAAAAAAGCAAAAAAAATAAAAAATAAAAAATGCCACATGGCAAAATCCATTTTGCCCCATATGGCAAATACCACTTTTGGTTCTCACTGTCTCTCCCTGGTTCAGTGGATTAATCACAAAAACAATCGTGATTAATTGACTATCATAATAATTGTTTGTGTCCACTCACACACAAAAATGCACAATTTCCCTTTCTGCCTCGCTAGCTTGCTCACACACTCTCCACTTACAAACACACGCAAGCACACACAAAATGGGGAACAGAGACAGTCCAGAGCTGCAGTTTGCTGTCATCCCGTCACATTGTGCAGATCCAGCCATGCGTGCGCATATGTGTGTGTGTGTGTGTGTAGGGCTTGGACAGGTGACACTTCCATGGCCCAGTGAGACAGGTGTCAAAAAACACCGAGTTTCCCTTCAATGTGCCCACAAACACCTGACGGATACACACATACGCGTACACACAGATATCAAAATCCACCTCACTTGCCCGCATTTGGCTGTTTTCCGAATCAGCAAAAAAAGCCAAACGTTGCCATCCTAAAAAACGTCCACTAATTTGAATTCGGTGATGAGCGTGCGCGTGTGATGCTCACTGTCATACCTCAGAGGCCAACAGATGCCGTTACACCCCCGCCGCCGCAAAGCGCCTCCCGGTTTTTATCGCCTGGTGCTCATTGCCATGCAGTGAGCCTGTATAATGAGCCCCGGAACGTTTTGGTCGGCGTCCAGGAACTTCGACACGGGAACTGCGGAGTGGGAGTGGAGAGACCATTCATAATTCTGAACCCGACCTTCAAAGGATTATTGCGAGGATAAAGTGCGTTTGTTTGGACTCGGGCCTGACGTAAAACGGCTTTCTTGTCATGCTTTCGGTCGGAGGTGAATGTTAATTCAAATGTTATTCATTTTGATTTTGAAGTATTTACTCATTTGGTGTTATTGACAGCGAAAGACGTCCAATCCATTTTGACTGAAAGGGAAGAATGAACGGAAAAATGTCTCTAGTTTGGACGTTTACCGCCGTCAATGGCGATTTAGATCTAATTGTCATAAATGAACCAGCATGAAGTTTTGAACCAATTGGCTGCAAAGCTTCATTTGGCCATCACCGCTCCCTTGGCGGAGACAGTCAACATCTGCTGCCACCTCCTGTCAATGCTGTTGTCGTCCAACATGCCACCTAACATGCATTGCAGCGCTACAGATGTAAATAGCAATCAAAATTCATGTTGTATGCCAGTGCTTCTCAATTATTTTCTGTTACGCCCCCCCCAGAAGACGTAAACGTTCCGCGCCCCCCCAACTCTCTGCCACCACTGTAAATACACTGTAGTAAAATTTGTCTATAAAATTCTTATTATTGTATAAGTACACCTCAGCATAACATTGTATCCTTTTTAATATTAAAGAAGAAAATACAAATAAAGTGTAAAAAAAAAAACAAAAAAAAAACATCCATACTGTAAAAATAGACTAAAGATACATTTTTTGACTGTTTGATACTGAAAAAAAAATTAGAATAAAATCAATAAATAATCATTATTTCAAATTGATTAGCAACATGAACTGAAGAGGACAATATGTCAAACAATTGTACTGAAAAAACAAGAATTAATAGAACAAAAACAACAGTGTCAATGGACAGAGAGACAGTTTTTGCTGCAGGCAGTATCAGCTCCTTTGCTGTGGTGTTGGGTTATTTTGCATTGAGCAACTTGGTATGCCATCTTATGTGATGCTGACAGTGCTCGCTGACAAAGCAGGACGTTTGTTGGCAATTTTCGGCACATTTTCGCTGGAAAAAAAAAAAAGAATTCCTGCTGTCCGCTGACAGACAAAATGATTTTGACAAAATGATCAGATTGGTCTTTACTCGTCTCCCACTGTACTAAAAGTCAAAGCCACATGCTACATTAGCTTCGTCATATTTCTTCGTCTTAGCTTTTCATATCTCCAGTGCTAAGGGTTGTGTTCGAACAGATCCAGACTTTTATGATGCAAAACAATCTTTTTAACTCATTTCAGTCTGGATTTCGGCCACAACACAGGACCGAGACCGTGCTTATCAAAGTCCTAAATGATATTCGTTGGAATACCGATGCAGGGTGAGGCAGCATTTAGTTATTATGCTCCTCACCTCTGGAACAAGTTACCCGAACGTCTGAAGTATGCTGAAACTGTTAGCTCTTTTAAATCAGGGCTAAAAACACTTTTGTTTAGCACTGCATATCCATAACTGTCTATATATTTCAATCTACCTGCTTTCTATTCCTCTTGTGCTTATCTCCATTGCTGATTTCAATTATTATTAGTAGTAGTAGTTTTTGTTTTATTTTTATTTTATTTATTTATTTTTTATTCTGTGATTAAATGCGATCTTTTGTCTTGGTTTTTACGTTGTGTTGATTTGAATGTGATTTTTATGATCTTCATGTGATGTAAAGCACTTTGAATTGCCTTGTGTTGAATTGTGCTATATAAATAAATTTGCCTTGCCTTTGTTATTTGCTGTGTGCTCTTGTTTGGTTCAAAAATACTGCGCACATGCTGAAAATGACAGCGCCACTGCCACCCACTCGGTGGATGTGCAATTACACTTTTTTCTAGCAAAAAAATATTGTTCCCCAAGGTCACATGCGCCACCCTCAGCATCGCTCTGCCCCCCCCCACTATTTGAGAAGTACTGTTCTATGCTAATTATTCCTTCAGTTACTGTTCCAGTTGTTTCATTAATTGCTAGTTATGGCATTTGGTAAAACTTTATTTTGATATTGATGCCATAAGACCATCAATAATTATGACATGACACTCCCATGAGCATTAAACTAGAAAACCCAGTAGAGGCCGACTCGGCCTTTCCCAAGACAAATACTCCTAATACTCCCAAGTAATGGCCGATTTGGCCAGAGGTGGCCAAAATGACCCAACTGCTTTTGAATTAGCAAGTCGTTGTCCAATTGAGAGCAACCATTCATATGTAAATGCCACCACTAGACAAACATTGTGTTGGTAGTTGGCCCAAATAGAGGGGAATACCACGGTTGAACTATTCAGTTTGTGTCAGTTAAAGTGAAGCTACATTTATTTATGGAGTTTTACACTTTTTACACATTTTAACTCACTCAAAGAAAATAAATGGCCGAAAAGTGTACATTGTTTTGAACTGCAATTTGAGTGGAAAAGCAGGAATTGTGTCTATGGTTTAGCAGGACTGAATCAGGGGCATGGAGCATGAATTGTGGTAATTGTGTCTGAAGTTAGTACAAAAAAATGTGTGAAAACTTTTGAGACTGAATTTGCGTCATGAGAAGGGGAAGGGACCGGCCCTGATCAGTTGCTTTGAACACAATGAAACATAACCTGAATGTCCTAATAGGCCTAATTATTATGAAGGCGGTATGTACTGTACAGTGTTATTAATCTTACGTTAAAAGTAATTAGTTACAAGTTACTAACTCAATTATTTTTTGGGTAACTCAGTTAGCTCATTGTAAGAGTAATCCGTTACTCAGCAAATTAACTGATGTCACTTTTCATGTTCTAAACGTCATTACATTACACATTCTAGAACATATTTCATATCAAAGGTGTTTATGTTAACTGATTGAACTGTTTTTTTTCATTCTTTCCCAAAAATGTAGGTCAGACTTTTTACTATTTTAAATTTTTTTTAATTCACCTATATAAGAGTTAACGGTATACAATGTCATTTGGCTATCATGGTAAATAGTAAAAAAATCACAGGGATCTTGTTTCATGCCATTGAAAATAGATGGGAAATTTGTTTTTATATTTATATTTTTTAAATTACTATACAGGACATACCATCTTTATAATACGTAGGATAGGATAGGAGGTAGGATATGCCATACTGTTCCATAATCTGAGCTAGGGGAGGCATATAGATGTTAAATAAGAGTGGTCCAATAATTGACCCTTGAGGGACTCCGCAATTTGGTTCGTTCTGACTGATGGTTTCCGATTGACACAAAGAAATCTCTATCATGTAAATAAAATATGAACCATTGAAGAACAGTGTCAGTAAGCCCTACCCACTGTTCCAATCTGCTGAGTAGCACTAGTATGTTGTGATCTACCGTGTTGAATGTGGCGCTGAGATCCAATAGTTGCAGAACAGATGATTTGCCTGCATCGGTATTCCGACAAATATCATTTAGGACTTTAATAAGCACGGTCTTGGTGCATGCATTACAAAAAAAAAAAAAAAAAAGACTCGACACAAAATTGCGGACAAGAAAGTCAAAATCACGCAAGTCGAGTACATCGTAACACAGGGACTAGAGCTGGGAATCTTTGGGCATCTAACAATTCGATTACGATTCATTGGCTCTGATTCGATTATAAAACGATTATTGATGCACACCCCTCCTTTTTTTTAGGGTTTTTTTTTGTTTTGTACATTAGTCCCAAAATTGTTCAAAAATCCTCTCAGGCTAAACCAAACTACTATTTCAGTTTCAAGTTAACATATAACAGTAAACAAATATACAAAAATAACAGTAAATAAAAAACGAAACTACCTAAACTACATTCAATTAATTTAATGTTGTGAATCAACTGTTACAGTTGTTAAAATTGCTCCATAATTATTCCATAATTTCCCTTCTGTCTACTTTTGTCAAAGTTTTTAAACTATTTCATCATTTAAAGATAGATTCAAGACAAGATTCAGCTGATTTAGGAGTATTTTAGATAAAAAGTTAATTAGGTTCCCTACAACAGAGCCTTCTAGAAATGTCTACTGCTTTAAGGTAGCGGCTGTTTACTTACGCCGGAAAGTCTGTCATTTCGCATCTCTTTTCAATAATACATGTTCTAACACGGACCTCGTCTGTCATTTTACAGTTCTACATATATATGATATATACTGTAGCCATATGTTTGTAGCAACTAGCAACTGGGCGTTGTTTTTAGTGGCTGTCAGCCGCAGTCAGGTCTGATTGATTTTTTATCTAGCGGAATGAGTTGAACATGATATTTACTCTCGGTCCGTTCCTCATTGCGTCCCATAGACCGCGCTGACTGTGTTTTACTTCCGCTTTACCTGGTAAAATTCAATATTCGGAATTTGGATATTTGTGAATCGTTCTCGAATCTTCCACGGCCGAATCGCAAATAATCTAAGAATCGGAAATTTCGCACGCCTCTAACAGGGACTACCTGTATTCTCTCCGCAAAAGTTATGACCAGAACCGGTGACTTGGTAGAGTCCAACCCTCACTGGAAACAGATTCGACTTCCAACCGGCTACGCGGACCAAACTCTGACAATGCTTATACAGGGATTCCCCGTATCAGGAATTCCGATACCACATACCCCCAGACGCCTTCTTCAAGTCCACAAAAGACATGTAGACTGATTTGGCGAACTCCCATGACCCCCCCCCGAGAACCCTGTTGAGGGTATAGAGCTGATCCACTGTTCCACACCCAGGACGAAAACCACACTGCTCCGCCTGCATACGAGATTCGACTTCCCCATGGACCCTACTCTCTAGTACCCTTGAGTAGAGCTTCCCAGGGAGACTGAGAAGTGTGATCCCCCTATAATTGGACACCCTCCGGTCCCCCCTGATGCCGCATAAGCACAAGTTATCTCGTCACATCCCCACATGTACTGAGCTTGAAAATGTAAGTTACAGAAATTCACCTACAAATACACACTTTTGAATACATTGCTTTGTGACCATCTTAACGGTGGCAGCATCAGGGCAGCAGTTGCAGTCCTTATGTCTACCTCATGGAATTTGGTCTACTTCCTCATCCATTTGCATTCGTGCTGTGGTTTTATGCAGTTTTGTTGCGAACAATATGCATTCGTTTTGCAAGCCGTTTGCATTCGTGTTGCGGGCAATTGAGGTCTGTGTCATGGCCACAACCCCTAGCAAAAAGTACGGAATCACCAGTCTCGGACAAGCACTCACTCAGACATTTTGTTCAAAAGTGCAACTCTTTAGCATTCAGAAACACTAAAAGAAATGAATAAAAAACATTGAGGTGGTCAGTAAATGTTACTTTTATAGAGCAAGTGCAGGGAAAAATATATGGAATCAGTCCATTCTGAGGAAAAACATATGGATTAATGAGAAACAAACAAAGAAATAACAATCTATACACATCTCTAGTATTTAGTAGCACCACCTCTGGCTTTTATGAGAGCTTGCAGTCTCTGAGGCATGGACTTGATGAGTATTCTTCATCAATTTGTTGCCAACTCTCTTTGATTGCAGTTGCCAGATCATCCTTGTAGATCGAGACTATTTTTTTCAATTTCCACCATAGGTTTTCAATAAAGTTGAGATATGGGCTATTTGCAGGCCATGACATTGACTGGGTGAGTCTTTCCCCAAGGAATGCTTTAACAGTTTTAGCTCTGTGGCATGATGCATTGTCATCTTGGAAAATGACAAACATATTTTCAATTGAAGGGATAAGAAAGCTATCTAAAATTTCAATGTAAACTTGTGCATTTATTGAAGATTTAACCACAGCCATCTCACCAATGCCTTTGCCTGACATGCAGCCCCATATCCGTCACTGCTTTCTGCTCCCAACTGGGGGGAGACGACCGGCGACGGTGGTCGTGAAGTTGGCAGACCACAAGAGCAAGGTTGCCCTGCTTGACCAGCGCCACCACCTGAAAGGAACGAAGATTTTCCGAATGACAACTTGAGTCGCCGAAATGCCCACATAGCGAGAAAAGCACGTCAACTCAAAAATAGAGGGGAAAATTGCCAGCACCTGGGTCTCTGATTGCAAAATCCTTGTCAAGTCGCAAGACATGAAGATAAAAGTCGTGAGAAGCCTGGAAGAGCTGACCTCATTCGAAAATTAATGATGACACCTGTTAACACCTTTTGGATGACCAGATTGATGAGTACCATGATGACCCAACTGATAATCTTGATCCTGACCTCAACTTTTACAATAACATGTCGAACAACTGTAAGTACTACGCAGCGGAACAGTACTAGAATTCCATGGATGTGGACGGTAAGCTGAAACAAATCCACTTCAACGCCAGGAGTCTATACTAGTGTTGTATCGGTCGCCAACGATTCGGTCTTTTTGAACGAATTGTTTGGGTGAACGAGACCGAACTAATCACCATCTGCACTGATTCGTTCTATGAAGTTGGTGGCGCTTGTTCGCTGCGTGGGAGGGCGTTGAGCAAGCGGCAGCGTCTTCTGACATCGCACAAGACCAATCAGACGCCAGCCTCATCGCGGGCAGGGGAGGGAGCGGAAACAGAATCAAGGCGTCTGTCACTCATTTCCACGTGTGGCCAATAAGCAGCCAGCGTGCAGGCAGGGGGGAAAGACTGAGTTTTGTCACTTCCCGTTCAGTGATTCGGTCCTCCGGTGCCTGACCTAGCTTGCTGCTAACTTGACTTTCCAGTAATGACTATGCGGCGAACGAGTCATAAAATGAAAGGAAATGACTTTGTCACATATCTGTTAACGTGGAGCCTATCAAATGCTGCTCAAACAGACAAAACACCACACAAATCTAGCGAGCATGGTTTAGTGTACTACTTTTCTCAACAGACTCGGGACTACCTATGACTGACAACATACTATCAAATTTGCAGTAGATAAAACACGGGTAGCTAAAAATAAATAAATAAAAAAACACGGGTAGCTACGAGGCAAGCAAAAGTGAGCTGCGGTCGCGTGACGGCGCTCACGGCAGTGAAGGGGGCAGAGAACTGTCACTATATGGAGGCTTCATGGCAGCGTTATTTACCTCATATGCGCACAGAAAAAATATTTAGTATTATCACCATAATACTGATTAGCAATGAAACTGTATATACATGTCAATTTTTTCCGACTGTTTTATTATTTTTTTTTTCGTGTCAGCGTGTCGGGTGTTGATTTGACAAATTATGTCCATCCGTCCATCATGTGCTACTCAAAAACAACGCACGCGGACACGGGAGATGTCGCAATATGTCTACATTTTTCTTAACAGACTAATGAGAGTAGAAAGGCAACATCGTAAAGAGCAAACAATTATTTCTCGTCAGCCTTTGACAATCTGAGATGAGGGGGCGACAGGGGAGCTGACCGGATTATTTTATTTGTTAATACCAGTGCAAAAATTCAATACGATCATCTTAATACTGATTTGCAATTAAACTGTCGAATATCAAAATGTAGTATTTTCTTTTTATTTCAGAGCAGCACATTTGACAACTAGCTATTTACACTTCAGTTTTAACAATAGTGACCTAAAATAATAGTGATGAGCATAAAAACAAAAATACAACAGAGCGAGAGGTAAATATGATGTGTTGGTCGTTCCATATTTAGAAATTAAACTTTCGATTTATTTTTATTTTCGTGACAGCAAGCATGCTGCGTTGGCTGGTAGCATATGTGATCAAGATCATGCTAAAGAAAGTCCGTGTGCCCCCGACCCCAAACCCCCACTCCCCCCCACAAAAGGAAAATGTTTAACCGTGTCCTAAATCGAAATGCAAGCACGAGCCATGACTTTGAGCCCATAGAACTAGGACAGACGACGCGAAAGTTCTCCCTCGCTTTTGCAGCAGCAGGAGGGAGACGAGGCTGTCTGTGAAAGCAGAATGATACCGCCTGTCACTCATTTCTGAAACTATGACGAGGGGTGCCTATGTGCAAGAGAGGGAGGGACCAAGCAATGTCACTTCCCGTTCAGTTATACTGCGAAGCGGTCTTTGGTGATTCGTTCGGCAACGTCACTTCCCGTTCAGTAACCGAACGATTCGTTTGGGCGGGGAGGGAGATGAGGGGGGCGAACGATTTGTTTGAACGAATCTTTTTACTGAACGAACCGGAATGGATTCGTTTACTCAAGTGAACGACAGATCTAGTGTATACAAAAATTTTGAAAGCATTGACGAATATCTACAGAGCTTCAATAACAAGTTTGATGTCATTGCCGTCTCAGATACCTGGCTTAATGAAAACAAAGGAACGGACTTTAATTTGCACGGATACAACGTTGCTGTGATATCACCGACCATGTGCCTATCTTCACAAACTACACTGCACGCAACCACTGCGTAAATCCGACAAAGACAGTGTACAAAAGAATCAGAACTGATCAAAACATTGAAAACATTAAAAAAGATCTCTAAACTCAAGACTGGAATGATGTGTACAATGCAAACTCATGAGACAAAGAATGCAAAACAAACCTTGGATGACCAATACGCTTATCAACGTTTTCGAAAAGAAAACAGCGCTGTATGAGTATTTTATCTCCCAAGGACAGGGCCTGCGAGGAGAAGTTTAAGAAATATAGAAATAAGCTAAACTGGACATCAACTGATACAATGAACCCACTCAAATTGACAATATGTGAAATTCCATGGCAATCAATGATTTTTGAATGATATGTGAAAAAAAAACAAAAACAAAAAAAAAAACTGATCATAACTGGACTGTAACACAAACATGCTTGACTGTGCGTCCCGGGCTGTTGGGGGACGGGTATCGATAAGCATTTGCTTTTTCACGTCTTTCCTTTGTCATCGTCTTTCTTTTGGGCAAATTCCACACTCTGAAACTGTCAATGATTATGATGATGATGACAATGACAATAAATTCATTCATATCATCAAGGACTGAGGGAATTTTGATGTTTTTTTCAGGCAGTCATCTTTGTAAACCTCACTGGAACAGCACCAAACCAAAGTTCCAACACCATCGCCTTGTCCAATACAGATTCTTGACTCTTGACACCTTGTTCGATGCATATTCTTGACTCTTGACAAGGTGATGATGCTGGAACTTTGGTGTGGTGCTGTTCAAGTGAGATTTTTTTAGTGTGTCCGAATTCTAAAGAGTTGCACCTTTGAACTAATTCATTATTTCTTTCAAGCTTTTAAATCTGAGTTTGTTCTACATGATGACATGTCTGAGTGAGTGCTCGTCAGAGACTGGTGATAAAAAAGCTGTCTAAAATTTCAATGTAAACTTGTGCATTTATTGAAGGTTTAACCACAGTGCCTTTGCCTGACATGCAGCCCCATATCATCAAGGACTGAGGGAATTTTGATGTTTTCTTCAGGCAGTCATCTTTGTAAACCTCACTGGAACAGCACCAAACAAAAGTTCCAGCATCATCGCCTTGTCAAGAGTCAAGAATATGCATTGGACAAGGTGTCCAGGGTCAAGAATCTGTATTGGACAAGGTGATGATTCTGGAACATTTGTTTGGTGCTGTTCCAGTGAGATTTACAAAGATGACTACCTGCAGAAAATATCAAAATTCCCTCAGTCCTTGATGATATTGGGCTGCATGTCAGGCAAAGGCACTGGGGAGTATTCTTGACTATTGGCAAGGTGATGATGCTGGAACTTTGGTTTGGTGCTGTTCCAGTGAGATTTTTTTTTAGTGTTTCTGAATTCTAAAGAGTTGCACTTTTGAACTAATTCATTATTTTTTCAAGCTTTTATCTGAGTTTGTTCCACATGGTAAAATGTCTGAGTGAGTGCACGTCAGAGACTGGTGATAAAAAAAGCTGTCTAAAATTTCAATGTAAACTTATGGATTTATTTAAGATTTAACCACAGTGCCTTTGCCTGTAATGCAGCCCCATATCATCAAGGACTGAGGGAATTTTGATGTTTTCTTCAGGCATTCATCTTTGTAAATCTCACTGGAACAGCACCAAACCAAAGTTCCAGCATCACCTCCTTGTCCAATACAGATTCTTTACTGTTGACACCTTGTTCGATGTATATTCTTGACTCTTGACAAGGTGATGATGCTGGAACTTTGATTTGGTGCTGTTCCAGTGAGATTTTTTTAGTGTTTTTGAAAGCTAAAGAGATGCACTTTTGAACAAATTCATTATTTTTTTCAAGCTTTTTATTTGAGTTTGTTCTACATCATAACATGTCTGAGTGAGTGCTCGTCAGAGACTGGTGATAAAAAAGCTGTCGAAAATTTCAATGTAAACTTGTGCATTTATTGAAGGTTTAACCACAGTGCCTTTGCCTGACAAATCATCATCAAGGACTGATGGAATTTTGATGTTTTCTTCACACAGTCATCTTTGTAAACCTCACTGGAACAGCACCAAGGAAAAGTTCCAGCATCATCATCTTGTCAAGAGTCCAGAATATGCACTGGACAAGGTGTCCAGAGTCAAGAATCTGTATTGGACAAGGTGACGATTCTGGAGCTTTTGTTTGGTGCTGTTCCAGTGAGATTTACAAATATGACTGCTTGAATTCAATTCAATTCAGTTCAATTCAATTTTATTTGTATAGCCCTCAATCACAACAAATGTTTCAAAGGACTTTACAGAGGCAATATGATACACAATTGGAAATGAAGCAACAAAGATGAATAGATACAGTTCAAGTCCTGGGTATCCCCTATGCTTAAGACCCTCCATGCCGAAGAAAACATCCAAATTCCCTCAGTCCTTGATGATTTTGGGTTACATGTCAGGCAAAGGCACTGGGGAGATGGCTGTGGTTAAATCTTCACCAATTGCACAAGTTTATATAGAAATTTTAGACAGCTTTCTTATCCTTTCAATTGAATATATGTTTGTCATTTTCCAAGATGACAATGCTAAAACTGTTAAAGAATTCCTTGGAGAAAGAGTTTGGACTTTGCATTTTGCCTGACACTTCTCGGCCACCGAGTACTTTCGGGAGGGCCAGCAGTGAACCAAATCGCCAGTGCCGGGATTGGACGTCCATTGCCGTCGATGGCGGCTAGAGAGTTAAAGAAGCTAGCGTCGATAATTGGAAGCAACCCGGAATGCGCGATAAAGGATTGGCGAGACAGAAGGAGGAATGCGGAGTTTCGTTTTGGGAGAACATAAAAGCCATCGCGGGTGACATTATGACACATTAAAGCCGTTTTGTATTTTTGCTCCCCAAAAAGCCCGTCCCGTAAATTTTCCACGGCGCTCTATTAAGTGCGACTGATCCGCATCCACCTGAGGACTATAAAGGCGGCGCGAAGGAGTGCACTTCCTCCAAGACGCATCTCCGGATTGTTTTTTTTGCTCCCTTGCCTCCTCTCTGCTTATCACAGCAAAGTGCTTTTAATTTGCCTCTTCGCCCAGACGTCCCGCTTCCCATTTAACGCCGCGTCTCCATTGGTCGGCCAAACCCCGGCGGGGTGGCGGCGTAGCGCCCGCCACCCTCCGCCGGCCTCTTTATGGCCTCCTCTCCTCCGCGCCATCCACCTTTTTATGTCCCGCCCGAGACCGACAAAACGTCTCCTCAGCAGTTCCGCCGCTCGTCTCTCCTCCATCTTGCCGCGCTTAATTCCCCGCTAAGTGTGTTCGCCGCACTCGTTAACTGATTAAGCAGTTTAATTAGGCCGCGCGGCGGAGACGCCGAGGAGTTCCGACTCGGAGAGCCGGCGGAATGGCCGAGGTGAGACTCGGGGAGTGGAGACGCGAGGAAAACAAACGCGGGGCGTCGTTTTTGCAGGAAAGCAACACTGGGGATTTATACTTGGGGCTCCAGAACGAGGCAACGTCCTAAATTACACTCAGTAGCCAAAATCAGAAGACGAAAAGAAAGTGCCTCCCTGCAGCCACGTCATAAAATTCAGTAGAAGTGTTTAGAATGACAGGATGCACCAGTACTAAACTGTCTTGCTTAGTGCAGATGGCAGGAAAAAAAAAAGTCTTAAATAGCATTATTATGTGAATTAGAATCATATTTTGAGACGTTTCGACTACCCTAATTTTCGGACTATAAGCCGCTACATTTTTCCCTCATTTTGAATCCTGCGGCTTATAGTCCAGTGCGGCTTATTTGTTGATTTATTTGGGTTAATAGGTAAGACTTTATTTAACAGCGCCATCATAAAACTGTCATAAGAACATCATAATTATGACATGACACTATCATGGCATTACTGAATGCTTATAACAGATGTCAATATGTGGCATATTATGTCACTAAATCCGTTTATGTCCAGCTCAGATCTTTTACGTCCATTCAAAAGTGAGATAATTTGCTGGATGACACTAACAGACATCTATTATAAGCATTCATTAATGCTTACGACAGTGTCATGTAATAATTATGACTGTCTTATGACAGTATTATGGCACCACTATCCAAGAAAATGATACCAAATACCATAACTAGCAATTAATGAAACAACTGGAACAGTAATTATTAGCACAGAACATGAACATTATTTACATCTGTAGTGCTGCCATGCATGCTAGGAGGAATGTTAAATGACAACAGTGTTGACAGCAGGTGGCAGCAGAGGTTGACCGTCTACCCCAAGGAAGCAGTGATGGCCAATGAAGCTTTTAGTGACAATAAGGCTTTGCAGCCAATTGGTTCAAAGCTTATGGTGGTTCATTTGGTCTCATGACAGTCTTATGGTGCCATTGTCAAATGAAGTGTTACCAGTTAATATCTTTTGGTGTAAATATCCCATCATACAATGAGGACAACTGCGGCTTATAGTCCAGTGTGGCTTATCTATGAACAAATGCCATTTTCATGTCAAATTTGGTGGCTGGCGGTTTATAGTCAGGTGCGCCTTATAGTCTAGAAATTACGTTATAAACAACAATTTGGCAAAGCACAGATGACAAGAACTTAGTCTTTTAAACCGCCGTTTAGCCACGCCTACCATTATAGGGCTCTAGCATCCCCAACAGGAGGATGACGTCGGCAGGGTCATGGTTTCATCTGATTTAGAATTCAACCTATTGAGGGGGAATCATTCAGAACAGTTAGGTTTTGTGTTGGTTCTCTCCTAGTGTGACTTGTGATTGCTCATTGATTTCATCTGTTGTGCCTGCTCCTATTGTATCCTCCTGTTGTGCCTGCTCCTATTGTATCCTCCAACCTCCATCCTCCTGTGCTCACCTGTTCCTCTTTGTGTTGTTACCCCTTGTCTGTGTGTGTGTATATAAGCTTCTGGTTTCTTTTCACTCCTTGTTGCGTCATTGTCAATGTCCACGTCAAGTTCTGGTCAGCAGTATTTGTGTCTATCCAAGTCCTCGTTCCAAGTGAGTTTTTTTTTTTTCAAACGCAGTCTAGTGACAGTTTTGTTTGCCTCAGTGCCTTCTTTGGATTACCACACCCTTTGTTTTGTACTTTGTTTTTGGTTGGCTTTAATTAAACCTTTTTTGCACCGTTCATCTGCCTCGCCTCCCTTTTCCTGCATTTGGGTCCATACCAAAACCTGACAAGAACGAGGAAAATATGACGAAGAGAGCCACGAATTGTTTTAATCACTCTACTCCAATATTTTTACAGGATATTCTTTTTACCGAAGTATTTTTCCCCAATTGCTATTGTCATGACAAATAACAGGCTTGTGCTAAATGGAATATGAAACATTAAAAACACATTTATTCAGTACGGCATGGCATAATTACTCCATAATGGTCAAAACTGTCTACTTTTTGCACTGTCCCGAACAATATTTATCCCACCGGAGTTAGTCCGGCTTTTGGCATTTCCCTGCCCCGTCTTCTGAGAGCATAAACAAACCAGGAGGCGTGACAGCTAGCCGACATGCTAACCCGAACAGAGTGATGTTTTTAAGTCTTCGAAGCGAAAAATCACACAAAACTACCCCGGATCATGTCAAACCGCGGCAGTGTTGTCGATTGTCGAGTAAGCGGGAACCAATTGTCGATTGTCGAGTAAGCGAAAACCAAAAAGGCTCACACGCCTCTCCCTGGTGCAGGTACAAAAGCCTGCAGCCGTTTGGCTGGTGTGGTACGAAAAATAAACAATTAATCCTCAAAACCAGCTGAATCCGCAGACCATCTGCATGCTATAAAGCAATGCTGTATTGTGAGATGCTGACCCGGGTGACGTCACATTTGCATTTGTCCTCAACCTGAGACTGGATCCGGAAGCCACTCATTTTCATGGCGCGGGAGTCAAAAATTGAATATATAAAATGATCACTTCCACACACATCCAAGCGGTCAATTTCATTCAGGAGCATAAAGCACCGCGTGAAATATGACATAAACATGCTTTTTGGTGTCATACGCACTTTTAAAGTTCAGTACTTTACTACCCTTGCAAGAAAGATGGTGCTGCCTGATTTCAGTCATTGATGGTAGGTTTTTGCAAAGCTATACTATTCAAACGCAAAAACAACCGGAATTTAACGCAAAGCGGGCTCTTTTTTTTGACACGTTTGCCCAAAAATGTGTTTTTTGGGGGGGGAAAAAAGCAAAGGGAAATTTCAAAAACTGTGCGAAAGTTTTTGTCCAAATCACAAAATTGATCATTAAAAAAAAATCAGGAAACTAAGGGCTACAACTGATGTATACAGTATTGACCAAAAACGTATGGTTCGACTGAAATTGGCCAAAAACATCTCCGTTCATTTCAAATGGCCAAAATTTCCCATCAATTTTTAATGGCACAAAAGCTCCCGTTCATTTCTACTGATTTCCAACCCTTCAATATTTTACACTGGCACATTTAAAACCATCTCTTTATTGGTGGTTGTGATTTTTGACCAAAAACGTTCCATTGAAGCCCATTGATATTCAACAAGGAACCTCGTTGTCTTTGACGCCAATGTACTCCCTGTCCAAGTCAACTGGAAAAAACCTGATATCAACAGGAAGTGACCCATGTATGCCCCCATATAGGAATTGACCCAATAGGAACCGCAAGGGACTCCGAAATTCCCCAAAATCAACAGGAAGTGATCTGATATACCAACTATCACACCAAAACTACCATCGCAAATTCTCTAGAAATTACATTTTCGAGTTCATCGTACAGTACCGTCTTGACAACTTCGTCAGTGTCTAACCCAGTGGTTCTTTAAGGGTTTGATGAAAACCCTGGAGTTCAGATGAGATAAGACACGCAGGGCCCTATTTTTACGCTAACTAATTCTAGGCAAAGTGGCTTTTAAAACCAGGTTTTGGAGTGGTTTGCTCCCATTTCACCGGCTTTAATACATTTCTTTCAACTGGTTTGCTCAGTGGAAGGTTGACTCACACCAGGTATGAGGAAGTGCAACAGACCAACGGGCAGCATGGACTGCTCTGGCATTGAAAATAAAAACGATCACATTTTACAAAAATACTGTAATCCCTTGTATTTGTTAGCCTTGTGTTTGTATAGTTTTCAATTTTGTACAGCTTTAGTCAATGAATACCGTATTTTTCAGACTATAGGTCGCACCTGAGTACAAGTCGCACCTGCCATAAAATGCCCAACAAAGAGGAAAAATACATATATAAGTCACACCGGAGTATAAGTCACATTTTTTGGGAAAATTTACTTGGTAAAAACCAACACATAGAACAGATATGTCATCTTGAAACGCAATTTAATGTAAAAAAGTTTGATGTGTACATGATGCATGAACAACGAAATGCAAATATACTGTCCAGGACGCTACGGCTCGATCCTGGCTATAAAGCGAGCTAAACTCCCAAATCACGATACTGGACGTCCGTATAATTTGCTGAATCAATTTCGCATCAACGTAAATAAATGATAATAAGGTGCTATTACAGCAATGACACAATGGTTAGCGTGCGTTTGCTAGCATTAGAAAATCGTTCAAACAACTACACAACTGGCTCTAAGTGTCCGATCGCACAAATCGTGGAAAACACACAACAACAACAGAAAAGATGATACACACATGCGTCGCCTCTCTAGAGATACAGTGCCTTGCAAAAGTATTCGGCCCCCTTGAACCTTGCAACCTTTCGCCACATTTCAGGCTTCAAACATAAAGATATAAAATTTTTATTTTTTTTGTCAAGAATCAACAACAAGTGGGACACAATCATGAAGTGGAAGAAAATTTATTGGATAATTTAAACTTTTTTAACAAATAAAAAACTGAAAAGTGGGGCGTGCAATATTATTCGGCCCCCTTGCGTTACTACTTTGTAGCGCCACCTTTTGCTCCAATTACAGCTGCAAATGGCTTGGGGTATGTTTCTATCAGTTTTGCACATTGCGAGACTGACATTCTTGCCCATTCTTCCTTGCAAAACAGCTCGAGCTCAGTGAGGTTGGATGGAGAGTGTTTGTGAACAGCAGTCTTCAGCTCTTTCCGCAAATTCTCGATTGGATTCAGTTCTGGACTTTGACTTGGCCATTCTAACAACTGGATACATTTATTTTTGAACCATTCCATTGTAGATTTGGCTTTATGTTTTGGATCATTGTCCTGTTGGAAGATAAATCTCCGTCCCAGTCTCAGGTCTTGTGCAGATACCAACAGGTTTTCTTCCAGAATGTTCCTGTATTTGGCTGCATCCATCTTCCTGTCAATTTGAATCATCTTCCCTGTCCCTGCTGAAGAAAAGCAGGCCCAAACCATGATGCTGCCACCACCATGTTTGACAGTGGGGATGGTGTGTTCAGGGTGATGAGCTGTGTTGCTTTTACGTGAAACATATCGTTTTGCTTTGTGGCCAAAAAGTTCAATTTTGGTTTCATCTGACCAGAGCACCTTCTTCCACATGTTTGGTGTGTCTCCCAGGTGGCTTGTGGCAAACTTTAAACCAGACTTTTTATGGATATCTTTGAGAAATGGCTTTCTTCTTGCCACTCTTCCATAAAGGCCAGATTTGTGCAGTGTACGACTGATTGTTGTCCTATGGACAGACTCTCCCACCTCAGCTGTAGATCTTTGCAGTTCATCCAGACTGATCATGAGCCTCTTGGCTGCATCTCTGATCAGTTTTCTCCTTGTTTGAGAAGAAAGTTTGGAAGGACGGCCGGGTCTTGGTAGATTTGCAGTGGTCTGATGCTCCTTCCATTTCAATATGATGGCTTGCACAGTGCTCCTTGAGATGTTTAAAGCTTGGGAAATCTTTTTGTATCCAAATCCGGCTTTAAACTTCTCCACAACAGTATCTCGGACCTGCCTGCTGTGTTCCTTGGTTTACATAATGCTCTCTGCACTTTAAACAGAACCCTGAGACTATCACAGAGCAGGTGCATTTATACGGAGACTTGATTACACACAGGTGGATTCTATTTATCATCATCGGTCATTTAGGACAACATTGGATCATTCAGAGATCCTCACTGAACTTATGGAGTGAGTTTGCTGCACTGAAAGTAAAGGGGGCGAATAATATTGCACGCCCCACTTTTCAGTTTTTTATTTGTTAAAAAAGTTTAAATTATCCAATAAATGTTGTTCCACTTCACGATTGTGTCCCACTTGTTGTTGATTCTTGACAAAAAAAATTAAATTTCATATCTTTATGTTTGAAGCCTGAAATGTGGCGAAAGGTTGCAAGATTCAAGGGGGCTGAATACTTTTGCAAGGCACTGTATTTTATAACCATAAACAATGAACGTAGGTTCGCAGCCGTTTTTCTCTCAATACTCTTGCCCACTCGTTCAGAGACGCTGCGTAGCCGTCTGTCTTGTTCTTGCATGTGAGCGCTCTTCTTCGCGTGAAAGCGCCACAAACTAAAAGCATGCATTTCAATATAAAAAAAGTCAATAATACAATTGAACACACATTGCCATAGGCAGAACGTGAATGTGGCCATAGCTATTAAGAGTTATTCAGATAACTATTGCATAAAGAACATGCTCACAAGTTTACCAAACCATCAGTGTCACTCCAAAACACCAAAACAACATGTGAAATGATATCATAATGTGTTAATAATTTCACACATAAGTCGCAACCCCAGCCAAACTATGGAAAAAACTGCGATTTATAGTCTGAAAAATACGGTACTCAAAATGTTTTCGTCTGTAATTTCGAATGATTATCACAAACAAGCAGCTATTGCAGCATCTACAAGGACAACACCATCCTCGTGACGATAATACACACTCAGCAGGAAAACTGAACAATATTTTCAATGAATTACACTCACCTGGATGCCACAAATTAAGTAAAAAAAAAAAAAAAAAGAAATTAGTTTAATAGTTGAAAGTTAATAAGTTAAAGACGATGCTAAATGCTAATGCTAACTGAAATGAATTTAGCGTGTGATGATCACTCATAGCACAGACCTTTGAAGGCTAAAGCAACATTACATAATCTCAGTGCTGGATGAAATACTTTTTACTTTAGTAAAAGTACAATTATCTAAGAAAAAAAATACTCAAGTAAAAGTACAAAACTACTTGCTTTAAAATTGACTTTACGAGTAAAAAGTAGGGCTGTCAAACGATTAAAAATTTTAATCGAGTTAATCACAGTTTAAAAATTAATTCATCTTAATTAATCGCAATTCAAATCATCTATAAAATATGGCATATTTTTTCTGTAAATTATTTTTGGAATGGAAATATAAAACACAAGACGGACATAATCATTTAACATACTGTACATAAGTACTGTATTTGTTTATTATAACAATAAATCAACAAGACGGGATTAACATTAACATTCTGTTAAAGCGATCCATGGATAGAAAGACTTGTAGTTCTTAAAAGATAAATGTTAGTACAAGTTATAGAAATTTTGTATTAAAACCCCTCTTAATGTTATCGTTTTAATAAAATTTGTAAAATTTTCAATCAAAAAATAAACTAGTAGCTCACCATTGTTGATGTCAATAATTACACAATGCTCATAAAAATCAGTCGCACCAAAGCGCCAGCAGAGGGAGACAAAAAACACAAGTAACAAGTGCACATGACACTGTGCTGTCATTTTAATCTGTTTGAGCGGGGCATGTGCGTTAATTGCGTCAAATATTTTAACGTGATTAATTAAAAAATTTTATTACCGCCCGTTAACGCGATAATTTTGACAGCCCTAGGAAAAAGTAAAAGTATTCTTCCGCTATTCAAAAAATGTAATATACATATATACTGTATCTATATACTGTTAAAGTGACACCATTTTTTGCCCACCTAGTACACCTTATGGCAGCTATGTTAGTAATAAAACGTGCTTGTACGAGCACGCGCCTCGGCATGATCGGCAGCCTTTCAATTAAAGCAGAACCGGGCTCACGCAGGCTTCTCGGAGGCCAGGCGTCGGCGCTTATTTGGTCTCCTGCTGGTCAACCGGGTGGGAGTCTGATGCCACCACACTGGATATCTCACCTCGAACGGCAGGTGGGGGCACTGTGTCACCGGAACCCCGTTGGGGGCGGGAGAGGGAATTTGGCCTTTCGTTGTCGGTGTTGAAATTTCTGAGCCATTTATTCTTACCCACATTTTATTTTATTTTTTTCATGTCCAATAAGTTCATTTTTTTGCTACAAACTTCAGGTAATAACTGTTAGGTCTCGCACTGTCAGTGACACTGAAACTTGAGTGTTCAAAATCAGTTTAACCCCTCAATGCCTAAATTTACATTTTACAAACACATATGGCGGAAAACACCTAGGTGACATGAAGTTATGCTCTGAGACCTCCAATTTGGCCAAATTTCAAAATTGTCCTCTATGCATGTGTGATACATCATTGGAAAGCTTAAAATCTCAGTTTTCTGGGGAAAGAAAAATTTTGAACAGGAGGGCTTTTTTAATAAACACATTTTTTTTAAACAGCTAGGGATGGGAATTGATAGGATTTTTACGATTCCGATTCCATTATCGATATTGCTTAACGATTCGATTCTTTATCGATTCTCTTATCGATTCTAATTTGGGGAAAAAGAAGAACGTTTTGATTGGCATCAAGTTTGTTTAATCAGAACTCACAACCTTACAAACTCACAACGAAATCAAAAGAGGCACAAAGCCTCTATGTTAACTGTGCCAATAAGTGGCAAATACACAAGAATGTGTAACATTTTACTGAAACATTTATCTAATAGAAAATAAAACATACTGGTAAATATTGGCAGATAGGTTGTTGTTCTGCCTTTGGCAATATGTGTTAAAGCAGGGGTCCCCAAACTTTTTCCTGTGAGGGCCACATAACTTTTCCCTTCTCTGATGAGGGGCCGGGGTCAGTTTGTAACAGAAAAAGTGTGACGATTGCAGAAGTGCATAAATGTAAAAAATTATTGTTTTTCAGAAAGCCACAATCAAATAACCCTTTCTGGATTCTTCACGGAATGAAAGTAAATAAAATAAAAATAATAATAAATAATAGTTAATAATAAAAACACTATTAATTAAATAGATAATAACCAAATAACTAGAGGTGTGCAAAATTTCCGATTCTTAGATTATTCGCGATTCGGCCGTGGAAGATTCGAGAACGATTCACAAACATTATTTAAATATGCGAAGTAAAGCGGAAGTACACAACACTCAGCGCGCCGCGCGGTCTTCGGGACGGAACGGAGCGAGAGTAGCTAAACATCATGCTTCCCATTACCCGGCCCCTCGGGTAATGCCAATGCTCAACTCATGGCTCTCGCTCAACTCATGCAACGAGATAAAAAAACACAACAACATACCTGACTGCTGCCGAAAAGCTGCTACAAGTACATCTATATCAGTGCTTCTCAATTATTTTCTGTCACGCCCCCCCAAGGAAGACGTAAATGTTTCGCGCCCCCCCAAACTCTCTGCCGCCACTGTAAATAGTATCATTTGTCTATAAAATTACTATTATAAATACGCATCTGCCTAACATTGTGTCCTTTTTTTTCTAATAAAGAAAAAAAGTAACATAGATCAAATTATAATAAAGTATTATTAACATTATTATTAGTATTATTAACATTGTTTTGTTTGTAACAGAGAAGACTTGACGTGCATCAATTTGCCTGAATTAAAAAAAAAAAATTCACATCCAAACTAAAAAATACACTCAAGGTACATTTTTGACCATTTGTTACAGAAAAATAAAATGTAATAAAATCAGTAAATAATACCAAATTAAAATTGATTTGCAACATTCACTCATGAGGACAATGTGCCAAAAAATTTGACCGAAAAAACAAATCTGAATAAAAGGGGGAAAAAAGTGTCCTTGGACAGGACAGTTTTTATTTTTGCTGCTCACAGTATTTACCTCCGTTGCAATGGTGTGGAGTTATTTTGCAATTAGCATGCTAACAATGCTCACTGGCTTACTGATATAACACTGACAAAGCAGGACGATTGTTGGCAATATTCGGCACGTTTTCACTGAAAAAATCAAGCGGCTTAACAATGAGATTGGGGTCTAATGTCTTTAAGTGGCGTCTTAATTGATTTGGCTTCTTGCTGTCTGCTATAATTATTTTTAGACACAGTAAACAGTGGTCTTTCATCATCACCCACTGTATTAAAAGTCAAAGCTAAAAGGCAAACGGCACGAAAAAAGCGCATTCACGGCGGCCGAGGTAGAACCGAAGGTGAGGGCAGTCGTCGTGACGATCCCAAGCCGAAAATGGCACTTCTCGGGCGGCGACGTGAGAACCGGACAAGACAGTGGGTCGCTGCCTGAGTGAGTCCGGTCGGAAAACGGCTTTCGAAAACGGCGGTGGCACACTACTCTTCATATCTGTTGTCTGTGTGTGCTGAGTGCTCTTCCTTAAGTTCCTTAGTTCAAAAATACTGCGCGCACTCTGAAAATGAGAGCGCCACTGCCACCTACTGAGTGGATGTGCAAGTACACTTTATTCCAGTACGGCAAAAAAAAAAAAAAAAAAAAAACGTTCCCGTCACATGCGCCCCCCCTGGCATTGCTCTGCGCCCCCCCAGGGGGGCGCGCCCCACTATTTGAGAAGTACTGATCTATATAATGTTACGGTGGATATCATTTATATAGGACTAGATGCAATATAGATTTGGTAGTGTTAGCAGCACATCTACAAAAAGCTAGATGCGGGCGTTATAAACGGCCGCCATCTTAAAGCAGTACACTTCCCTGCAAGGCTGTTGTAGCAAACCTTCCAAGCAAACCTAATTAACTTTTTATCTAAAATACTCCTAAATCGGTAAAATATTGACTTGAATCTATCTTTAAAATAGTTTTAAAACTTTCACATGTCGAAAGTAGACAAAAGGGAAATTATTGAATAACGGGAGCAATTTTAACAAATTTAACGGTTGATTCACAACATTAAATTAATTGAATGTAGTATAAAGCTGCTGATACAGAATGGGAACTGGAGTTTTTTATTTAATGTTATTTTTGTATATTTGTTTACTGCCATATGTTAACTTGATACTGAAATAGTAGTGTGGTTTAGCCTGAGAGTATTTTTGAACAATTTTGGAACTAATGTACAAAACATTAAAAAAAAAAAAAAAAAAAAAAAAAAAAAAAAAAAAAAAAAAGGAGGGGGGGTGCATCAATAATCGTTTTATAATCGAATCGGAGCCTCTGAATCGTAATCGAATCGTTAGGTGCCCAGAGATTCCCAGCTCTACAAATAACCCTCTCTGAATTCTTCAAGGAAAAAGGCCAGGAAATAAATAACACGATTGAGAAAAAAAAAAAAAAATTCAAAATGGCCGGACCAAATGTGGAGGCGGGCCGTATTTGGGCCGCGGGCCGCAGTTTGGGCACCCGAGGAAATGCCGCATCCAAGCGAGTGAGCGAGCGAAGTGAGAGAGGGAAACACTTCTACGAGCCTACGTTCTTTGTTAATGTTAATATCTACAGAGGCAACGCCTGTATGTATCATCTTTTGTGTTGTTGTTGTGTTTCCACTCGCGATCGGACACTTAAATCCAGTTGTGTAGTGGTTTGAACGATGTGCTAATGCTAGTGAACGAATGCTAACCATACTGTTATTAGCAGCTAATCATCGCTGATTTACGTTGATGCAACCCTGTTTGTTATTGGGGACGAAATTGATTTGTTTCATTTCTATTCTTAGTTTCACTCTTCAAGTGATGGTTGAATAAAGTCAGCAAATTATACCAACGTCTTCTACATCGTCATTTGGGAGTTTAGCTAGCTGTATAGCCAGAACTGAGCCTTAGCCTCTCTGTGAGGACAGCGCAGTCGTATTCCCTCCAGATGCAGTTATCTCCACCTTGACTGCAAGTCGCTTTGTTGTAATTTTTCCTCGTGAAGTGAAGACACACTTTCGAGCGTTTGAACCTACGTGCTGTCATTGATATGTTTATGGCTGGAATGCTCGTGCTTACCCGTCGTAACCTTTCATTTTCACACTCTTTCCTGGTGAAGTATAGTCAAACTTTGGAGCGAGTGGTTCTTGGCGCCATGCTAGTTTGATGCGTCTGGACAACAAGACACGTCACGACGCAATACGCGTCTTTAGGAATCGTTAAAGGGATCGTTAAGGCTTTTTCATTGTGATGTCGAGGCCTCGAAACACTCGGAACCGGTTCCGAATTGGAATCGGATTTAGATTCCCATCCCTACAAACAGCAAAACCCTAACTGGAGGTGAGAGCATGCGAGAGCATAATTAAAGACGCCATGGTTTCAATTAGATATCGTGTACTTACCTCATTTTGATCCCAAAACTCCATGTAGGATGTATCACTGAGTGTCAAGACACAGCTGTGAATGGCCACAACTGGATTTTAGGGGGATTTTTATGGGTGAAACATGTTCATATACCATGGGTCGCGATGCAGAAATCGCAGACAGCAAGTAGTGGTGGTGATGTTCATTTTCATTTACCCTTTTAAACGTTTTTTTTTTTTTTTTTTGGTTCGGATCAATTATTTATCATCCAAAATATTGAGGAAAATGCGACCGTAATGAAAAAAATACAAGTGATAGTTATGAGGTAGATATCCGTGACTTTTTTACAGATGCCATTTTTTTCATTGTGACAACATGTGTTTAAAAGTTTAACATATGGCGGAAAACACAGACAAGCCTGAAAAAGCAGTTTCTGCTCTTGCACGCCTCTTTAAAAGAAACTGCAGTATTTTAAGCCAAAACAACTGTTGTGTTTGATAGAATAATATGTCTATATGCTGCCATAGCAGATTCATGGCGCACTAAGCCTCTGAACTATTTTTAATTTGTTCGTTTTACCCTGAAAACTCCCATTTACAGACGTCGCGCAACCGCTTTTGTTTCAACCTAGCCATAAAAAGAAGTAATTATATTTATTATTCAAAATGTCTGTCATTTTTAGCTTAGAATCATTAATTGATGTCTAAATTTTAGCTTAAAAAAAAAAAAAAAAAGACTTTAAAAAATTATTCACTCGCATATTTTAATCTTTTAAACGAATTACATCACAATGAAAAATTTGGCGTCTGTAAAAAAATCACGGATATCTACCTCATAACTATCGCTTAATTGTATTTTTTTTGTTACTGTCGCATTTTCCCCGATATGTTAGATGATAAATAATCGATCCAAACAAAAAAAAATTTAAAAATAACGTTTAAAAGGGTAAGTATATGAAAAAGAAAATCTCAACCACTCCTTGTTGTCTGCGATTTCTGCATCACGACCCTTGTTAAATAACCATGTATCACCCATAAAATTCACAGCTGTGTCTTGACACTCGGTGATACATGCTACGTGGAGTTTTTGGTTTGAAAAAAGGTAAGTACGCGATAATATCTCGTTAAAATCATCGCGTCTTTAATTCTGCTCTCGCATGTTCTCGCCTCCAATTAGGGTTTTGCTGTTTAATCTTTTTTTTTTTTTAAATGCCCTCCTGTTCAAAATTTTTGAAAATTGAGATTTTAAGCTTTCCAATGATGTATCACACATGCATTTCGGACAATTTTGAAAGTTGGCCAAATTGAGGATCTCAGAGCGGAACTTCAAGTCACCTGAGTGTTTTTCCGCCATATGCGAGTAAATAATTTTTTAAAGTCATTTTGTTTTTTTAAACGAAATATTAGACATCAATTAATGATTCTAATCTAAAAATGACAGACATTTCGAATAATAAATACAATTACTTACCTTCTTTTTCTGGCTAGGTTGAAAAAAAAAAAAATCGGTTGCGCGACGACTGTAAACGGGGGTTTCCAGGGTAAAACGGACAAATTAAAAATAGTTCGGGGACTTAATGCCGCATGAATCTGCTATGGCAGCATATACTGTAGACATATTGTTCTAGAGCTGAAACGAATACTCGGGCAACTCGAGTAACTCGAGTTTAAAAACTGATCCGAATAATTTTGTTCACCTCGAGTAATCGTTTATTTTGACAGCTCTAAGCATCACGTTTTGCTCGGACTACTTTTAATGCCGGACAACGCGCTGATGTATGTCACGTGCGTAGAGGAAGAAGCAAAAAAAAAAAAACTTACTGCAGCTGACAGCCGCTACAAACGACGCCGACGTTGCTAAATACTAGCCCGCACATGCTACGTTAGTTGCAGTTAGCATCTGAGGAGTCTAATAGAGATCACATGTAATGTGAACTAGATGCGCAATGACAGACTAGGCCGCGTCTGGGCAGCGTTAGCAAACAGCCGCCATCTTAAAGCAGTAGAGCACTAAGCGCTAATAAAGAGCGCTAAGCGCTAATATATAAGATTAACGTTACTGTCACTACTAGCTCACGTAACGTTAGCCCTGCGGAGGGCTAGGTTTCTATTAATTAAGACCACTTTCGATGTGTGGCTAACGTGTCTTACATACAGGCTTTAACATAACATAGCGTTTTGGAGTGATGAGGGTGTCAAATAAAAACTCAATAATGCTAACTATCAATTTTAGCTCAGTAGTCATTGCTGGATAAAACACCAAGTTGCACTAGTCCCTAATGTGCTCCAATACAGCCTGTATCATACATTTATTTTGAACACTGCAAAAACTCAAAATCCTATCAGGACTTACAGTTTAGACTAACTTAAAACTTAACTAGATCTTAAACATTGCTTGACACAAATAGAAATTCAATTGAAACACGTGGGAAAAAATCCTAACTTTTAAGTGATGTGTGTTATCAAGCGTAAAGGCATTTTTAGGTATATACTTTTTAAAAACTAGAAACTGCAATTTCGGGAGAAATTACACCTTGGTCTTTCCTCTGTGGAGATACAGATCTTAGCCCCACTCAGGTCTATCAATAGAATGGACTATAATGCCAATCAATGGCACGAAACAAAGTAAAAGCCATTAGAAATGAATGGGAGAATTGGACGTCCATGGACGTCAATGGCAGCACCCTTCATAAGCGTCAATGTAATTGGGGAAGTTTGGGGGACACGTCCTATTGATATCTGGTCATTTCCTGTTGATTTGGGGAAAAAAAAAAAATTCCCATTGAAAATGAATGGGAAAAATTTGGGACGTCCATGGACGTCAATGGTATCAACTTACATAAGTGTCAATGGAATCCAAGTACATTGGCATCAATAGAATGAACAAACATGAAGATATGCCATTGGAAATGAATGGGAAGTTTGGACGTCCATGGACGTCAATGGCATCACCCTCCATAAGCATAAGATCTAAAGGTTTTTTGAGTGAAAGCAGTGAATTAGTCTTTTTTTTTTTTCTAGTCACATCTAAGATGCAATTGTTGGCTGTTTTCAACAATATACATCAAAAATAAAGACATTGATTGACTGAAAATTATAAAATGTCTTGTTTTCTCATGTATATCTATAATTGCTCTTCACCTAAAAATATATTTGTTTTATCCGATTACTCGATTAATCGATAGAATTTTCAGTCGATTACTCGATTACTAAAATATTCGGTAGCTGCAGCTCTATATTGTTCTATCAAACACAACTGTTGTTTTGGCTTAAAATGCAGCAGTTTATTTCAAAGAGGGGTGCAAGAGCAGAAACTGCTTTTTCAGTCTTGTCTGTGTTTTCCGCCATATACACGCTGTTACCGCACACAAGGTAGGCCTGGCCAGGAAGGAGCTTGAGACGCCAAGGTGTCCAACCAAACAGTTCCTTAATCCGAAAAAACAGCGAGTTTCCCCAAAAGAAAAAGGCCAACAATTGGCACAAACAGTAACAAAGCAAGCAATCAACTACAATGTCTTGAAAATGGCAACTTAGGTCTGTTCTATCAAAATACTTTCTTCCAACGCTCTCTGTCAATCTCCTTCCGTCTCACCTTTGCTTCATCTGGTCGTCTTTTATATTGGCCTCCAGGCCAGCTGCAATCAGGTGGCTGAAGCAGCCACACCTGGATGCGTTGTGCGGCATGCTGGGAACTGTAGTCTTTGGGCTGGCGGCCATTTTGACTGGATTCTTCAGCTCTGGAAAAGGAATGTAACGGCCGTCTACTACCTGTCCCCGCCTGATATCACAATGTAGATATTAAAATTAGGGCTGTTATTATCGCGTTAACGGGCGGTAATTAATTTTTTAAAATTAATCACGTTAAAATATTTGACGCAATTAACGCACATGCCCCGCTCAAACAGATTAAAATGACGGCACAGTGTCATGCTCACTTGTTACTTGTGTTTTTTGTCTCCCTCTGCTGGCACTTTGGTGCGACTGATTTTTATGAGCACTGTGTAATTATTGACATCAACAATGGCGAGCTACTAGTTTATGTTTTGATTGAAAATTTTACAAATTTTATTAAAACGAAAACATTAAGAGGGGTTTTAATAGAAAATTTCTTTAACTTGTACGAACATTTATCTTTTAAGAACTAAAAGTCTTTCTATCCATGGATCGCTTTAACAGAATGTCTTGTTGATTTATTGTTATAATAAACAAATACAGTACTTATGTACAGTATGTTGAATGTATATATCCGTCTTGTGTCATATCTTTCCATTCCAACAGTAACTTACAGAAAAACATGGCATATTTTATATATGGTTTGAATTGCGATTAATTACAATTAATGAATTTTTAAGCTGTGATTAACTCGATTAAAAATTTTAATCGTTTGACAGTCCTAATAAAAATACATTGAAAACTACAGATAAAAATGTGAAAATCCTAAAGTATAAAAAGCATTAGTGTTGCACCGATACCATTTTTTGGCCCCGATACCGATACCTGGCTGTGCAGTATCGGCCGATACCGATACCATACCGATACCACCCCGATTATATATATATATATATATATATATATATATATTTTTTTTTTTCTTAATTTTTTTTTTTTTTTTTCCAAAGAGCTACAAAATTGGATGTGAAATCTTTGCTATCAAGGCTTTGTCAGGCTGTTGCTTACCTTTACAAAATAGGAAAAAGTACACTAAACCCTAGTAGACAATAGTTGAATAAACCTTCCGCTCTCAAAGGCCAAAATAGTGCTAAATTTGTGAAATTAATAAAACATGTATAACACTAGCCCAACAGTAAGAAAGTAAATTAAATTCATAATAATAAACTCTGAATGAACTGAATAAACTTTTTTAAACCTCTCAAAGTCCAAACAGTGCAACTTTCATGAAATTATTGTCACATTCTGCTGCTGGTTAGATTGTGTTTCGTTGCTCGGCGTGGCACTTGAATCCAATGCAGGCTCATCAACGCAGCATTTAAGCACGGGTGATCTCAGAGAAGGCTGCCGAGATATTTGCCTTGCTGATCGCTATTTGACATCTGGCACAATAATCTCGCTACATTTGCTTGTTATGCCCCTGCATTGGGTTTTTCTGTTAGTGTGCTGCTCTCGTTTGTAACCGCTGCCTATCGTCTTAGTTTGTCCGTCGACCTGCTGTCACGGACTCCTTTTGTTATTTCTACTGTCCCGCGATCGCGTGTTATTTTTTGTTTGCAATCATTAAACCCTTTTATGTATCCCCCGCTTGCTGTCTGCTTCGAGGTTCAACCTTGTTTCCGCATTTGCGGACGCTAACAATTATAAGTAAAAATAATTGATGTCAGCATCCCGTCTCTCCTTTTTTTCGGGAGGTGGGAGTCCCTTATTTCTATTTCTGAAAGTTGGCAACAATACTTTGGAAACACTTCCCAAATTACTGCAGCATTTCTTTCAGTAAAACACAATAAAAGTAAAGCAGACGAAGTGAACTGACCAGAGATTGTTGCTCCGGTCCAGCGGCCTTCTTCCTCTGGATAACAGTCCTGCTCTTGCAGGCTCAAACTCGTTGTGTTCGTTCACGTTTCGTCTTCAAATGTTTTATCAAGTTCGAGGTATTGAAACTGGCCGATTTAACTCCACATCTCGAAACTTTCAGGCCGCAAATCTTGCACGCAGCCATTGATTTTAATCGACGGGATTTCTATTTGGAAATATTTCCCGACCGCTGCCATATTTCCTGGTTTGTTTTTCGTCCATATGAAAAAGCCCCCTTTTGATTGGTCAGGAGTGGCTATTGGCCCGCTCTCATTGGTCTGGAGCAGGCCAATAGCGATAGCCGCTTGGTGTTCACGTGTCATCACACAACACAGAGACAGAGTGTAGTGAGCGCCAGGAGGAGAAAAAGGCTGCGGTCAAATGTTATAATAATGGACCGGTAAATGGTATCGGCGCCGTCTTTGTTGGTACTCGCCGATACCGATACCACCATTTCGGGCCGGATCGGCTTCCCCTGCCGATACTAGTATCGGTATCGGTGCATCTTTAAAAAGCATCAAAAGTTTTTTTGTTTTTTTTTTCAAATATAATATATAAAGTTAAATATACAAAATTGATTATATGTTGAAATAAAAAAAAAATTTTAAAAATATATTTTTTCATTTATGTAAAGACGTCATTTTGTATTTTATTTTGAAAGTAATTTATTAATTTAAGAAATAATTTTAAAAAAAAATTAGCTATTTAGAACTTTTAGGATTTTTGAATGTTCAATTTAATTTACTGTTTTGTATTATTGTTACTCATACTAACTATAAAGTTAAATATACAAAATTGATTATATTTTGAAATAAAAAAAATTATTTAAAAATATATTTTTTCATTTATGTAAAGACGTCATTTTGTATTTTATTTTGAAAGTAATTTATTAATTTAAGAAACAATTTAAAACAAAAAATTAGCTATTTAGAACTTTTAGGATTTTCGAATGTTCAATTTAATTTCCTGTTATGTATTAGTGTTACTCATACTAATTTTACGTACTACTTTATGTACTTCCCCGACGCTTTTCGATGTTTATTTGTTAAATGTAAATTTAGGCATCAAAGGGGAAAATGAATTGGACATTCATCATTGTCATTGGCAGCCAATGATTTGAATACTTTATTTTGGTTTTGTTTTTAAAAAAAAAAAAAAAAAAAAAAAAGCTCTTTTGGATGGTTTGGAAATTAGGGCAACATAAATAAGCTTCACTTGACTTGTTGTGGAACCTCTAAAACCTGAACAATGCATTCAATGGACTTTAGCGGAGTCCCACATGGCATTGTGGTGTGTGCGTGTGCATGTGGGTGGGGGTCTCACACAGCGGTGACAGTCTAACCTCTGACCTTTTAAGTGGGAGCAAGTCTGGGTCGAGAGGATCAACAGGAGGTCAAACAGACACAAACATTTTTAAGTTGGAATCCATGGCAACAAGATCTCAATAAACCCCAATTAACCATTTGTTTAACAACAATCCTTCTAATGTCTTACTATATGTCTTACTAATATCTTCCCGACAACAAACACAAGAAAAAAATGTCTTTAAATTCTGTTCAATTACCATTGCTGTTTTTGTCATGGATGGCGATAACGAACATATTTGGTCATCTAACAATTTTTATCATGGTGATGGTGAGCGGTGTGTTGGGAGATGAAAACATAATGAGACGTATGCCACTTTTCGTCCGCGACAACGAGACGAAAGTGCGACAAAACTTCGCGTGTGATATTTTTTTGTTGTACGTGTAGTACCTCAGCCTGTATCGTAGCAGTGTTTGGGCCGTGTCACTCATGTGATGTGCTGCACCTCTCCCTTACTCTCTTCACTGGAGTTTAGGATGTCTTTCAAGCTAGGTTGCGTTCCAGGCTGGCTTGTTTTGAAACACATGGTAAGGTTTGTATCCTATCTTAGCAAGAGAGGATATGCAATGTTGCTTTAGACTTTAAAGGTCTGGGCTGTGGGTAATCATCACACACTAAATGTAACTCATAGTGTTAGCATTAGCATGGCCAACATTGACAACAACTACTTTTTTTTTTTAAATTTTTAAATTTAAATACAGTTCGTGGCGTCCAGGAAAGTATGATTCTGCCTTCACATGCTCTTGGAAAGATGATATCTCCCAGATAGGAAAATGTAACTGGAGCGGACATGGGCCAGATGTACTGCAAATTTCGACCCAATTTTGTAAAACGGATCCGCACCAGTGCCATCCATCCATCCATCCATTATCTTCCGCTTGTTCCGGGGTCGGGTCGCGGGGGCAGCAGCTTTAACAGGGAAGCCCAGACTTCCCTCTCCCCAGCCACTTCAACCAGCTCCTCCGGCGGGATCCCAAGGCGTTCCCAGGCCAGCCGAGAGACATAGTCTCTCCAGCGTGTCCTGGGTCGTCCCCGGGGCCTCCCGCCGGTGGGACATGCCCGGAACACCTCTCCAGGGAGGCGTCCGGGAGGCATCCGAACCAGATGCCCGAGCCACCTCAGCTGGCTCCTCTCTACGCGGAGGAGTAGCGGCTCGACGCCGAGTCCCTCCCGGATGACCGAGCTTCTCACCCTATCTCTAAGGGAGAGCCCGGACACCCTGCGGAGGAAACTCATTTCGGCCGCTTGTATCCGGGATCTTGTTCTTTCGGTCACGACCCAAAGCTCGTGACCATAGGTGAGGGTAGGAACGTAGATCGACTGGTAAATCGAGAGCTGAGCCGAAAGGCAAAGCTCTCGATTTACCAGTCCTTTACCAGTCCTCACCACTACGGACCGGTGCAGCGTCCGCATTACTGCAGACGCCGCACCGATTCGCCTGTCGATCTCCCGCTCCCTCCTACCGTCACTCGTGAACAAGACCCCAAGATACTTGAACTCCTCCACTTGGGGCAGGATCTCATCCCCGACCCGGAGAGGGCACTCCACCCTTTTCCGACTGAGGACCATGGTCTCGGATTTGGAGGTGCTGATCTTCATCCCAACCGCTTCACACTCAGCTGCGAACCGCTCCAGTGAGAGTTGGAGGTCACGGCTTGATGAAGCCAACAGCACTAAATCATCTGCAAAAAGCAGAGATTCAATGCTGAGGTCACCAAACCGGACCCCCTCAACGCTTCGGCTGCGCCTAGAAATTCTGTCCATAAAAGTTATGAACAAAATCGGTGACAAAGGGCAGCCTTGGCGAACGAATTCGACTTACTGCCGGCAATGCGGACCAGACTCTGACACCGGTCGTACAGGGACCGAACAGCCCTTACCAAGGGGCTCGGTACCCCGTACTCCCGGAGCACCCTCCACAGGATTCCCCTAGGCACACGGTCGAACGCCTTCTCCAAATCCACAAAACACATGTAGACTGGTTGGGCGAACTCCCATGCACCCTCGAGGACCCTGCTGAGGGTGTAGAGCTGGTCCACTGTTCCACGGCCGGGACGAAAACCACACTGCTCCTCCTGAATCCGAGATTCGACTTCCCGACGGACCCTCCTCTCCAGCACCCCTGAATAGACTTTACCGGGGAGGCTGAGGAGTGTGATTCCTCTATAATTGGAACACACCCTCCGGTCCCCCTTTTTAAAAAGGGGGACCACCACCCCGGTCTGCCAATCCAGAGGCACTGTCCCCGATGTCCACGCGATGTTGTAGAGGCGTGTCAGCCATGACAGCCCTACAACATCCAGAGCCTTTAGGAACTCCGGGCGGATCTCATCCACCCCCGGGGCCTTGCCACCGAGGAGCTTACCAACCGCCTCAGTGACTTCAACCCCAGAGATCGAAGAGCCCACCTCAGAGTCCCCAGACTCTGCTTCCTCAAAGGAAGGCGTGTCGGTGGAATTGAGGAGGGCTTCGAAGTATTCTCTCCACCGACTCACGACGTCCCGAGTCGAGGTCAGCAGTACACCATCTTCACTATACACAGTGTTAATAGTGCACTGCTTTCCTCTCCTCAGACGCCGGATGGTGGACCAGAATTTCCTCGAAGCCATCCGGAAGTCGTTTTCCATGGCCTCACCGAACTCCTCCCATGTCCGAGTTTTTGCCTCGGCGACTGCCGAGGCCGCAGTCCGCTTGGCCAGCCGGTACCTGTCAGCTGCCTCCGGAGTCCCACAGGCCAAAAAGGCCCGATAGGCCTCCTTCTTCAGCTTGACGGCATCCCTTACCGCTGGTGTCCACCAGCGGGTTCGGGGATTGCCGCCACGACAGGCACCAACCACCTTACGGCCACAGCTCTGATCGGCCGCCTCAACAATGGAGGTGCGGAACATGGCCCACTCGGACTCAATGTCCCCCACCTCCCCCGGGACAAGGGAGAAGTTCTGCCGGAGGTGGGTGTTGAAACTCTTTCTGACAGGGGATTCTGCCAGACGTTCCCAGCAGACCCTCACAATACGTTTGGGCCTGCCAGGTCTGGCCAGCATCTTCCCCCGCCATCGGAGCCAACACACCACCAGGTGGTGATCGGTTGACAGCTCCGCCCCTCTCTTCACCCGAGTGTCCAAAACATGCGGCCGCAAGTCCGATGACACGATTACGAAGTCGATCATCGAACTGCGGCCTAGGGTGTCCTGGTGCCAAGTGCACATATGGACACCCCTATGTTTGAACATGGTGTTCGTTATAGACAAACCGTGACAAGCACAGAAGTCCAATAACAGAACACCACTCGGGTTCTGATCGGGGGGGCCGTTCTTCCCAATCACGCCCCTCCAGGTCTCACTGTCATTGCCCACGTGAGCGTTGAAGTCCCCCAGTAGAACGAGGGAGTCCCCAGAGGGGGCGCTCTCTAGCACACCCTCCAAGGACTCCAAAAAGGGTGGGTATTCTGAACTGCTGTTCGGTGCATAAGCACAAACAACAGTTAGAAACCGTCCCCCCACCCGAAGGCGGAGGGAGGCTACCCTCTCGTCTACCGGGGTAAACCCCAACGTACAGGCGCCAAGCCGGGGGGCAATAAGTATGCCCACACCTGCCCGGCGCCTCTCACCATGGGCAACTCCAGAGTGGAAGAGAGTCCAACCCCTCTCGAGAGGATTGGTACCAGAACCCAAGCTGTGTGTGGAGGAGAGTCCGACTATATCTAGTCGGAACTTCTCTGCCTCACACACCAGCTCAGGCTCCTTCCCTGCCAGAGAGGTGACATTCCATGTCCCAAGAGTTAGCTTCAGCAGCTGGGGGTCGGACCGCCAAGGCCCCCGCCTTTGGCTGCCGCCCACCGCACCAGTGTCTTTTGAAAAATGGCCCAAACTCAAATTGTCAAAAGTAAAGGAATTCAAAGGAGTTCCACTTCTAAGGTATATTAGAGTATCCTAAGACTTGAACTAAATTACTCCGATGAAAATACGATGTATCATTTCAAAATAAAAGTACTTTGAAATTTGCCCATTCCTCCTGTCATTTTGCCTGATTTAAAAAATTAATCTAAAAAAATCTGGGAGATATCCAAGGACTGATTTTCTTTTGAGGTATACCAAACTAACCCAAGAGTCTAACTAAAGTACCCTAATTTTCGCACTATAAGGCGCACCTGACTATTAGCCGCCACCCACAAAAATTGGCATGAAAACGGCATTTGTTCATAGATAAAACACACCGGACTATAAGCCGCAGCTGTCCTCATTGTATTATGGGATATTAACACCAAAAGATATTAACCGGTAATACTTCATTTGACAGCAAAATCAAACAACTTTCATAAGACCAAATGAACCCCCATGAAGCTTTGAACCACTTGGTTGCAAAGCTTCATGGCTTCAAGAAGCTTCATTTGGTCATCACTGCTCCCTTAGGCGAGACAGTCAACCTCTGCTACCGCCTGCGGTCGACACTGTTGTTGTCCAACATGCCTCCTAGCATGCATTGCAGCGCGACAGACGCAAATAACTATCAAAATTCATGTTCTGTGCTAATTATTTCTTCAGTTACTGTTCCAGTTGTTTCATTATTGCCATTTATGGTATTTGGTAACACTATATTTGACAGTGGCGCCATAAGACTGTCATTAGACAATGATAATTATGATATGACAATGTCATGAGCATTTATGAATGCTTATAATATATGTCATTTAGTGTTATCTGGCAAATTATCTCACTTTTGGATGTAAAAATTCAAGCTTGACATAAATGGAGTTAGGGACATCATTTGCCAGATGACACTTAATGACATAAGCATTCAGTAATGCCCATGACAGTGTCATGTCATAATTATGATGGTCTTATGACAGTCTTATGACACCACTGTCAAATCAAGTGTTCCATTTTAACCGAAATAAATCAACAAATAAGCCGCACTGGACTATAAGCCGCAGGATTCAAAATGAAGGGAAAAAGTAGCGACTTATAGTCCGACAATTACGGTAATCTGATGAAATTGTGATGTACCATTTCAAAATAAAAGTACTTTGAAAATTGCCCATTCCTCCTGTCATTTTGCCTGATTTCAAAAATTAATCTAAAAAAATCTGGGAGATATCCAAGGACTGATTCACTTTTGAGATATACTAGACTAACCCAAGACTCGGACTAAAGTACTCTGATGAAATTCTGATGTACCATTTCAAAACAAAAGTACTTTGAAAATTGCTAATTCCGCCTGTAATTTTGCCTGATTTCAAAATTTTATTCAAGGAAAATCTGGGAGATATCCAAAGACCGTTTCACTTCTGAGGTAATAGACTACACCAAGATTCAAACTAAAGTATCCCGATGAAATTCTGATGTACCATTTCAGAATTAAAGTACTTTAAAAATTGCCCATTTTTGCTGTTATTTTGCCTGATCTCAAAAATTAATTGAAGTCACTTTTCTGAATCTGTTTACATTCCGTTGTTTTGCACAAGTTCATTCTATCAGCATTTGAACTCATTGTTTATTTGTGATTTATTATTGTTGTTTATCTGTTTATTTGTACTTTAATAAAGAATTTAAGTGTTCCAAAAATTTTTTGTGAATTTATAAGCGTCAACAAAAATTTAATTGCTAAATTAGTTAAGAAAAAAAAAATTATAAGATTAGTCGACTAATCGTAAAAATAGTCGGCTGACTAATCGGGAGTAAATTAGTCATTTGGGACAGCCCTAGATGTCACATGTCGACCGTTAAATTTCGGATTTTTAGCGCCTCCGGTCTGCACGGTCCGCCCCGGACCAGTGCGTAACCTATCATTTTGAGTGTCAAATTAATGATCCCGGCCGCATCCCAGCGCACTGAAGCGTTCAGCAGACGTGATTGCTAAGGGAACCTGGCGAGCTGACGCCAGATCCGGTGGACAGTCACCTGCTATCGGGTTTGGACTGTCAGATTGATGACCCCCGCCGCATCTGGCGCACATACATTCAGCGGGTGTGATTGCTATTGTTGGAAACCTTAATTGATTTTTGGACCAAAACTTTTGAATTTTACAGACGAAAACATTTTGAGTATTCTTCGACAAAAAGTAGACGAAGACAAACCTGTTTTGAAATGACTAAAACGACTAAGACGAATGAGTAGGGTTGTTCCAATCATGTTTTTTTGCTCCCGATTGTCATGTCATGTCATTTCCTGTTTTATTTTGAAAGCTTCACCCTCCTTGTGTCTGCGTACTTGCCCTTCCTCTGGTCACCTAATCACCTATTGTTTCCACCTGTTCCCCATTACCCCCTGTATATATATTGCCTTAGTTTCCCTTGTCTAGTGCAGAAGTGTCTTTCTACCAAGGTCAGTCACGTCAGCCTCTCGCCATAGCCTGTCATAGTGATACTGAATATTATCCTCCACTTGGAGCGCTTTGTGTTTGAGCCTTTTTTGATCTTAGCCATCTTGACTTTTTCATCCATTAGGAGTGTTTTTTAGTTTTTGCCTTTCCTCCCTTTTGGAGTGCGTTTTTGTTTGAACTGTGGTTGCCCTGACTTATTCCTCCATTGGAGAGCTTTTTGTTTGTATTTTATCTCATCCCCGCATGTCAGCGGAAGAACCTCTGTTTTCAAAATAAAGTTTTTTTGCCTGAACCTCCGCAACTGAGTCCGCCTCTTCGTCTCGGCCTGACACCGATCCGATTCCGATCGTTTTAGTTTGAGCATCTGCCAATCCCGATATTTCCCGATCCGATTGCATTTTTTTTTTTTTTTTGCTCCCGATTCAATTCTAATCATTCCCGATAATTTTTCCCGATCATATACATTTTGTCAATTTATTAATAAAAAAATGAAAAAACTTGGACAAATATACAGTATCCATTCAACATACAGTACATAAGTACTGTATTTGTTTATTATGACAATAATTCCTCAAGATGGAATTTACATTATTAACATTCTTTCTGTGAGAATGATCCACGGATAGAAAGACTTGTGACTTTGTATATTGTGACTAAATATTGCCATCTAGTGTATTTGTTGAGCTTTCAGTATATGATTCTGTAACCAGGCCCAAATGCATGATGGGAAGTGGAACCATGACTGTGCGTAGTGCTACCAATTGATATATCTTCTCTGCGTTGGGAAATAGCATAAGGTGTTAAGAAAAAGATCAATTGCTACTTTGCTTCCCCACATTGCTTCCCACGATATTTCTAATCGTAGGGAGAGGGAATGTAAAGCTTTAGCCTATTAAAAAAAGGCTCCAAAGGCTGCCAAAATTCACTCTACTCATTTTACGCTGGGTTTTATCTCTCTATAGACCCTACCCACGTGACGTCCCAACTCCGCTCTCCTGAATGGTACCGCCCAATTGTCTGTCAAAACATAGTGTTAACCTGTTACGGCTACGTACATTCCTCTTATTTACGGCGTGTTTTTCTGCTCCTTAACATTAATAATCAAAATGGTGAAGGCGTGTGTGGCTGTTGGTTGCACTAACAGAGAAGATGGAAGGAGAGACTTGAAGTTTTACCGTATTCCGAGGGATCCAAAGAGGAGAGCGAAATGGACGGCTGCAATTCGACGTGACTGGGCACCAAAAAATCACCACAGACTATGTAGTAGTCATTTTATATCCGGTAAGATGCATTTAAGATATACTTAGAGGGTTTTGGGCTGACAAATAACCACAATTAAGATCATTGCTAGGCTAATCGCCGACAACATACACGTATGTATGTAGTGAGAGTGCTATCGCTAAACCATATAAACATTAAACGCCTTAACTCCATTGACAAACGACATGAAATACATTAGACTTGACAGTGGATGTTAGCAATAACAAAAGATTTTGAATTGAAAATTTCGTAACTCACCTTTCCAAGCACAAGATAGATTCCTGCCGAATTTTCGTGGACGAGGACCTGTTTCACCCAGCCAGCAACGAAGTATTTATAAGCCTCCAAGCTCTTGAAGTTTTTCAAATTTTCGTGAGAATAGACTGATTTTGTGTGGACAAGATAATTGTAAATATCAGCGTAGCAGATGTCAGGCAGACAGGGCGAAGACAGTGGGTCGAAAAACATCGATTTGGGCATCAAATATGGATCTGGCGACTGTATAGAACGAAGCTTTTCCACATAATGCCTTTTATGCAACACATCCAGTGAGTTTACGGCATCAGAAAGCACCGGGTCTTCCATGAAATGCATTTTAAATTCCTCGATCAATTGAAACCAATGCTAATACAGAGACAAAATGACGGACAAGTGGGCGGAACCATACAGCGAGCACGTGGTTTTGTGACGTCGGTGGGTAGGGTCTATATAGGTAAAACGGCGCCATTACAGATTGAGCGCGACAAAGCGTGAGTGGGTCGTGCAGCGCATGCGTTAATTGCGTTAAATATTTTAACGTGATACATTTTTTAAAAAATTAATTACCGCCGTTATCGGGATGAATTTGATAACCCTACCTTAAGCCTAAAGTAAAGACTCTGGATGAGTGTAACATATTATGTCTGTAACGTTAAATACAATTAGAAAACGATTTAATTAAAAAAAAAAAAAATCTTAAAAAAAGGCATGTCCGATATTTTTTTGCCGATTCCGATACTTTGAAAATGACGTGATCGGACCGATCGATCCCGATCGATCGGACATCTCTAGTTAGCGCTATTAGAACGATGCTGATAATCCGGCACTAGAATTAGGAAAATTATGTCTGGATTACATTCCTCCCAGTAATCTGCACAAACAGACGCGTTATCATTGATGTCTTCCATCTTGCTCCGGCTTCGAACCAATCAAATCTGACGCCAAAAGATGAGCGAGCGATGATCCCGGCGGCTTTGATGGACAGTCTGGCATCGGGGGTGGCAAAGATCAATGGCGCACAAACGCGGACGACGGGCCGAGACGGAGCGTGACATTAACAGGGAGGCCGTGACGGCGACTCCATCACTGTCACACTGACGGCCGTAAAGCAGCTGCAAATATTAAAACATTTTTCATCCGCGCCGCTTCAGGTTATTGGCAGCAGAAATTGTTTTCCTCTCCCCGTCTGCCGCAGCCCTCCCCCGAGACCCCCGGGCCCCCCGTTTACCACCGAGCAACATATTGGCAGTTGACGCCGGGCTAGCCGTGTACGCTTGCCACTCACGCGCTCTTTATCGCCTCCGAGCACACAAATACACACACTGAAATAAACACACACGCTTGACTCTCACAATAAAACACATCTAGGGCTGCCACAACTAACTCATCGGCCACCAATGACGGCGTTAGAGGTCCAAGGAAATATTTTGGGAAAGAAAACAAGGATACATTTATTATATGCAGGTAGTCCCCGGGTTACGACGTACTCGACTTACGCGATTTTGACTTTACAACGCCGGAGTCTCGTCCGCCATTTTGTCTCCAGTGATTTGATTTTTTTAGCCGCGTAAACATTACCTCATTACACCTCTCAGAATCTTATTTATTACTCTACGTTCTGTGTATGATGTGTTCTGTCCTAACTAAAAGTGAAGTTATTCAGCTTTACAGACATCAAAACAGGGCAATTGTGCTTTTTGAAGCTTTTTAGTTCCTTCACTTTTGACAATTTGTAAAGCTGAAACACACGCATGTAAACATATGATCAAAACGAGATGCAGTCTAACAATAAAAAACTGGACACAAAACAACTGGTATTCAAATGTCCATCTAGTCTGACCAATATGTGAATTTACTAGGTTAAATTAGCCTAATTTGCCTAACAAACGTCAGCTAGCTTAAATGCTACGAATGCTAAAGTATGTACAATTCTCATAGCAAATCGCTTACACGACAGCTGTCAACTTAAATACAAATGCATACACAAACATATATTAGCTGAAACAACTGACAGACTTATGTGCAGTGTTGTCAGTAACGCGTTACTGTAATCTGATTACTTTCTTTCAGTTGTTGAAATTCGCCTCCCCGGCCCAGACGCACCCGCGCACAGCACCAACCAAAACAAGTGCCGCTCGGCTGACGCTGCCCCGCGTGCGCCCGCCGGGAAGGCCGAATCTCGCGCGTCCTCTTATTTTAACCCTTTGTACTGACTCCATGTTTCAAAAGCTTGAAGAACACTCACCGAAAACAGGTTGACAATTTATTCGTCGACAATGGTAAAAACAAGGCAAAAACAGACGACGGAGGGACAATTCTGGATCCAAAACAAGGCTACATGTTTCCGAGCAGAAAAAAATCTCCATTATCTCAGTGTCCAGTCTTTTTAAAGTCTTTGCTGAGGCGGGCCTTGTCGAAGGCGTTTCTGGGCGTTGCTTTTGGGTCATCCCCTCTGTGGCCGGTTTTGCGCGGCTTAGGTTCGTGCGCGGATTGGGACGCCCGCTATCAACTTTGCTGTCCGGGCTGGTTGTACTTGTTTTAGGACAAAGCGCTTTGTCCTTTGAGTTTGCTGGGAGAGCTGATTGCCAGAGTTGGTGCGTCAATCTTGTGATAAGACGGCATTGTGTATTTCTTCTATTTCTTCTCATTAAACTATGGTGTGCTATTTATTTTATATTAGTAGTGTAGTCCTACCGTAAATATGAAAATGATATTATTTCCTGATTAATTATATTACGTGTGTTAGAGTAATGCAAAGTTAGACAGTGCCTACGAAAACCTGTACCATATGTATGTGTTAGACGAATGCAAACAATTATATGGTGTGTTCCATGACGATATCTTTTCTCCTTCACAGTAAACGAGCAATCTAACGCCATTTTTCAGAGCCAGTAATCTGATTAAAGTTAGTTTCCTCTGTGCCTGCGCGTTACAGTATGAGGCAACAACAAAATAGTATGTAAAATGAAGACTACTGTAGTCATGTACGAAGAGCATTTGAATAGAAAATACTGCTCTTAAATTTGGGAGTGACATCACATCTCACGTTTTCTCATCGGGAAAAAAAAGGGTCACGTGTATTACCATGCTGTGTGCGTGCGCGCCGTTTGCCACGGCGGTCAACAACATAGCATGGCTAGTTGGCTAACTATCCGGATGCTAACAGTAAAGGAGCCGGAGAGATACAACAAACGACTGCATTTGCGCACTGGAGATACAGCAATTACTTCACATATCTGTCCAGTAAAGATGACAAAAATATCTCCGTGCGTTGCAAACTCTGTACTGGCTCAGAAAGACTGTCGTATGCTAAAAACTCGACAACTAATTCAACAAGGAAGCACTTGGAGTTACAGCACAACGCGAAAAAACTCGAAACAATGCCGACAGGTTCGAGACAGCCAGCATTTCTACAGTTTGTAACCAGCCTTTATAATATGTGTAATTATTATTTTATAGTTAGCGTTTGTAATCATAGGCGGTGTTTTACATTTGTGGGACTGGAGGAAAAGCATGTTGAAGACATGTCAAGTTTGGACACCATCATTTTTGCATTTTATATATTTTCACTACTATTGTAAATTCTCACTGAAGACATCAAAACTATGAACGAACATGTGGAATGGCAAAAAACAAGTGAAATAACTGAAAACAGGTTTTGTGTTCTATATTCTTCAAAGTATCCACCTTTGAGGTGTCTCCAAACTTTTGGCCAATACTGTATATATATATATATATATACATTATACACATCTTGACACTGTTCGAGTTCAACTGTTCAAGTTGTTGTTGGTAGCGTTTGAAAGCTTAGGTTTAAAGAAATTCTAAATATCCATCTCCTCTGGTGTAGTTTTGGCTAAGCAAAGCAAAGGATAGTCTCCAAGGTGCTAGTCATATGACCTGTTCGAAAAATGTTGTTGACCCATTATGAAAACTTTACGTTGCAGGATTTTTGTTCATTTCATTAATTTTTGTTGTTTGTTTTATTGCTTTACAACTTTTATAGACAACATTATAACGGCTAGGTCTTTATTTCAAAGGGGAAGTTCCGAATTTTTTACATTAGGCTTAATCTTGGAGTTAGCGGGGGTTTAATTAGTCGTTGGAGTTGATTCAAACAAATTTCTTGCAGTTTGTAAGTTATTTGTTAGTTTTAGGGCTCCCGAATGGCTAAGCTAGGGCGAGTCAATAGTGGTCGACTTATTAAACCCCCGCTAACTCCAAGATTAAGCCTAATGTGAAAAACTCAATTACACGCGATGACATTATTCATTTATTTTTATGTTGAGGCAGCAAAAGGAGAAACATTGGTAAAAAGGAACTAATAAGTTACTTTTAAAGTAACTGAATTACTTTGATATTAAAGTAATCAGTAAAGTAACTAGATTACTTTTTTGAGGTGTAATCAGTAATTAAATAACTTTTTTTAAGTAATCCGTGACAACACTGCTTATGTGGGCCAAACCAGAGCGCACCTACCCTCCAGTTAGATGCGACCACCAGAGGGCAGTGCAAGCCTAAATCATTAAACAAAATACAATATTTATGCACTTTTCGGATCGTTATTTTGGCTTACTTAAAGGGTTAATTCCAATTTACGTGGAATTTTGGTTGACGTCGCCAGCTTGAGAATGGAACTGATTCGTAACCCGAGGACTGACTGTATTTTAATTCTTTTTTATTTTTAATTGTTTTATTATTATTATTTTTAATTTAATTATCACTTTCAAGGGCAGCCCATGATTCCACCAATCACCAATTGGGAAGACACAATCAATAGTTAATTAATCGATAATCAAATTCATCGACAACTATTTTGATTGCCAATTAATCGTTTTAAATCATTGACATACACATTGTCCAAATCTTTTATGTACCTCTCAATAGTAAATATTTATTTATCGATTTCTTGATAAAAAGGAGAAAACTGTTCAAATAAACAAATGGATTTTATACATAAACAAACCTTTTTTTATATTAATTTTTTACGCCATCCGATTTACATATAATAAAATTAAATTAAAAAATATATCCATTATTTAAGAACTATATTTTATTTTTAAAAAAACGGAAAGCAATTTTTTTTTATTTTATTCAAAGCTTAAATGCTTCATTTTAAGTTTAAATAACTAATATACATATATATATATATATATATATATATATATATATATATATATATATATATATACATTTTAGGGCTGTCAAAATTATCACTTTAACGGGCGATAATTAGTTTTTGAAATTAATCACGTTTGGCACAATTAACGCACATGCCACGCTCAAACAGACTGAAATGACAGTACAGTGTAATGTCCACTTGTTACTTGTTTTTTGGTGTTTGACGCCCTCTGCTGGCGTTTGGGTCCAACTGATTTTATGGTTAGCACCATGAGTGAGCATGGTGTAATTATTGACATCAACAACGGCAAGCTACTAGTTAATTTTTTTATATAAAATTTTACAAATTTTAATAAAACGAAAACATTAAAAGGGGTTTTAAGATAAAATTTCTATAACTTGTACTAACATTTATCTTTTAAGAACTACAAGTCTTTCATGGATCGCTTTAAGAGAATGTTAATCATGTTAATGCCATCTTGTTGATTTATTGTTATAATCAACAAATACAGTACTTATGTACCGTACATTGAATGTATATATCCGTCTTGTGTCTTATCTTTCCATTCCAACAATAATTTACAGAAAAATATGGCATATTTTATAGATGGTTTGAATTGCAATTAATTACGGTTAATCAATTTTTAAGCTGTAATGCACAGTTAAATGTAAATTTATAAAAATGCAAAATGATTCTATTTTCGGTGTGCCGTTTTGTAAAAAAAAAAAAAAAAAAACAGTTTTCAAAATAGAGTCAGTACAAAGGCTTAAGACCAAGGTGAACGCGTAGAATTTGGCCTTTTGGCCGGGCTGTCGGGTCTCGCCGGCCCTTGGCTTGATTCTGGCAATCTGACTAAAAGGTCAGATTCCGTCGATCGACATATCGATGTGTTATGCACAGTTAAGTGTAAATTTATAGAAATGGAAAATGATTCTATTTTCGGTGTGCCGCTTTGTAAAAAAAAAAAAAAAAAAAACACCAAGCTTTCGAAATAGAGTCAGTACAAAGGGTTAAAACCAAGGTGAGCGACTACAATTTGGCCTTTTGGCCGAGTTGTCGGTTTCTCGCCGGCCCCAGACTTGATTCTGGCAATCTGGCTAAAAGGTCAGATTCCACTAATCGACATTTTGATGTATTAAGCACAGTTAAGTGTAAATTTATAGAAATGCAAAATGATTCTATTTTCGGTGTGCCAGATTGTATTTTTTATTGCTTTAGGTAAATTGGACGTTCAACTTCTTCATCATTTTGTATTCAATCAATCAGAGGCTTTTAAATTGAATCGTCGCAGAATATTGTATCATTTTCCAAAGAAAACTATCAAAAAAATATTAGCCACCTACAAAAAGTTCCTGCCCCCTCTCGCAACCCCATATTTTTCTAGATCCGCCCCTGAATAAAACAGTAAATAACATGATTAATACATGAGCTGATTAATCGACTCGACGCAAAAATAATCGGCGATTAGTCGACTAACAAAACAACAGTTATTGGCAGGGCCTCGCGGCCTCTATCAAAGCTGGCGCGTCACGTTTTTTTAGACAGACATCCATATACACCCGCCTTTTTATCGCCTCGACGCACGCACGCACACACCAGCGCTATACGTTAATCCCCGGCCGCGTGGTGTTTCGCCGCCATCAGCATAATCAGCTTTTCAATTTGCAGCCGAGCTTTGTGTCGGAAAACATCGGCGCGCTTTTCTAAACGTCGGAGCGCCACGTACGCTTAGATACGTTTCGGTCGGGCGCCGCACTTAAAACGGGTGGGGAAAAAAAACTCATCACCTGTCACATGAGACGACCGCTTTCCGATTGTATTGGAACGCTTTTGATTGGTCTGTCGACGAGTTTTCTTAAGCGTTCGGGGGAGAAAAAGCTCCGGCGTGGGCCTCCGTGACAGCTTTTGTATTGTGAAGAGCACAATAGACGAGCGGCCTTCATTTGCATCGGGATGGCGAGATGACGCTACGCTAACCGGCGTGGAAATTGAAGATATTTGCACATTGATGTGTTCATAGCGTTGAGAAAACCTCCGCCAAGGCTCGACAGAAATACCTGATTGTGCTCGAGTCTGACGGACGAGCACGGCAGAGGAGTAGTCGTCGTGCTTGAATGTTTTCAAACTTTTCCCCTGATTGGTAGAAAAATAGCGTTACACCGATCTCAATATCGGTACCGATACGGCACAAAAATGCTGTGTAATATGGACTTTTCGAGATCTAGTTTTTAACCGAATCAGTGGGAAGAGTACCGTATTGGCCAGGGCCGGCCCAGCCTATACGCAGACTATACAGCTGCTTGGGGCCCCTGACCACTAGGGGGCCCCCAATCTGGCAACTGTTTAATTTATATTCTATTTTGTTTACTACAGTTTGCTTTATTTGACTTTTGTGCGTATTGATACTTGATTACAAGCTTAAAAAAATAAAAGTTCTTAACCTCTTTCTTTCCTCTTTTATGAAAAGGTTTGGCGTTATCGACTGCAAGTACTGATAATCATTTGGGGTGAGAATTTTGAAGTATGCAGTGCAACAAAATCTGATTTATATACAAAATATGGACGTATGGGTTGGATTGCATGTATGGGTTTCACAGCACACTGTGACGAAATGGTGGGCCAAAAATATGGGCCCCTTGGCATTATTTTGCTTAGGGCCCCCAAATGGCCTGGCCCAGCCCTGGTATTGTCCCAAATATAAGACAGCCCTGATTATAAGACGACCCCCTCTTTTTCAAGACTCAAGTCTGAAAAAAGACTTTTTGAACACCAAATTAATTTTTATACAGAAAAAAATTACACCTGAAACAAATGATAACATATTTGAGAGAAAAAGTATGTTATTTTGCCTCATTCAAATCTTCATATCTGAACTAGGGCTGTCAAAATTATCGCGTTAAAGTGCATGTGACACAAAAAAGCATGTTTATTTCATAATACTCGCGCCATGAAGATGAGTGACTTCCGGCTTCGGTCTTGCATTGAGGAGGAGGGCGCTGTGACGTGTACAGTTGAAGGCGTCCTCTTCACTATACAGCCGTACTGTTGTGTATGAGAACTAAGGATTCAGCTGATTTTGCGGATTAATACGTTTACGTTTCGTATCACATCAGCCAAACGGCTGCAGAAAAATCTTGCTTCATGAGGGAGAGGCGTATGCGCCTTTTTGGAGTTTCAAAAGGTTCCCATTCACCGTGGATATTGGCCAAAACAAGTCCTACTACTGTGGGACCATTGGACATACGAGGAAGTGAGTAAACATCTTGTTTTGTATTATGTCAAATACGAATACAGTGATTACAAAGTAAACACTACAAACTTTCTTTAAATGAAAGACTACTTGGGTTTGATCAATGACGGGCATGCTAAAAGCTCTCCTCATATACATTAGCTGCGCAACAACTGCAGCCGCCCTCCTCCGGAGAACGAGCTATAAATTGCTCTCCGCCGGGCTGTTTGCCGGTCCGCGAAGACACTCGACAACCCAGTTGTCATGTCAAATAATCCGGGCTAGTTATGTGTGATTTTCCGCTTCGAGGACTTTGAAACATCACTCGGTTCGGGTTAGCACGTCGGCTAGCCGTCACACCTCTTGGTTTGTTTATGACATATGTCCGATTTAGTTGTCATAAAATATAATTCCAGAGGTGCGACAGTAAAGATGAAGTCGACAGTTTTGACCATTAGGGAGTAATTTTGCCACGTCGTCCTGAATAAGTGCATTTTTATTTCATATTCCATTTAGCACAAGACTTATTTGTCATGACCATGCCATTTGTTTAGCAAATGGGGAAAATACTTGGATAAAAAGAATATCATGTAAAAATATTGAAGTAAAAAGACAGAAACAATGACATTTCGCAGCTCTCTTTGTCGCGTTTTTCTCGCTGTGAATAGTTCCGCCTCGACGGGCTGACTGGTCTTGACCATAACACATTCTCCCAGTCCTCTTCTGGATCATCAAAATGCTCTCTAGTGAACCACAGACATGTAATGTCTTCAACAGGGGGACACGTCTAGCAGTGCAGGATTTGAGTCCCTGGCGGCGCAAAGTGTTACTGATAGTAGCCTTTGTTACTGTGGTCCCAGCTCTCTGTAGGTCATTCACTAGGTCCCCCCATGTGGTTCTGGGATTTTTGTTCACCGTTCTTGTTATCATTTTGACGCCAAGGGGTGAGATCTTGCATTGAGCCCCAGATCGAGGGAGATTATCAGTGGTCTTGTATGTCTTCCATTTTCTAATAATTGCTCTCACATTTGATTTCTTTACACCAAGCGTTTTACTTATTGCAGATTCAATCTTCAAAGCCTGGTGCAGGTCTACAATTTTGTCTCTGGTGTCCTTCGATAGGTCTTTGGTCTTGGCCATAGTGGAGTTTTGAGTGTGACTGACTGAGTTTGTGGACAGGTGTCTTTTCTACTGATGCGTTAAATCAGGTGCCATTAATACAGGTAACGAGTGGAGCCTTGTTAGAAGAAGTTAGACCTCTTTGACAGCCAGAAATCTTGCTTGTTGGTAGATGACCAAATACTTATTTTCCACTCTAATTTGGAAATAAATTCTTTAAAAATCAAACAATGTGATTTTATGTTTTTTTCACATTCTTTCTCTCATGGTTGAGGTTTACCCATGTTGACAATTACAGGCTTCTCTAATCTTTTCAAGTCGGAGAACTTGCACAATTAGTGGTTGACTAAATACTTATTTGCCCCACTGTAGTTACCTCACATACATGCCAGATATAAAAACGATTGAACCTTATATCAAGGAGTTATTAGTCATTTACTGAATTTGTCATTTTGCCCCAAAAAAATGGCCGACTTTGGCACCCCGCCCACGTCAGACCCATGAATGAAAACGCACTATTTTGTAAACTTAAGCTTTAATATGTCTCTTGAACAGTCTCACCAATTTTGAAGACGATCCAACTAACTCCCTTGGCGACAAGGTCTAAAATGTGCACCCTGTAAACCGATAAAAATTTTACATTCATCCAATAATATCCGACTTTTTGGAGCAGTTTTGCACAAGGTATCGACTCCCCAAATTTCATTGCTGTATGTTGAAAAAACCTAATAGGAGAGACCTTTTTTAAAAATTTAAGGGGGTGCCACTGAGCCATTTTGTTACATTTTTTCTAGGGCTGTCAAAATTAACGCGTTAACGCGCGGTAATTAATTTTTTTTTATTAATCACGTTAAAGTTTTTGACGCAATTAACACACATGTCCCGCTCAGACAGTATTCTGCCTTTTGGTAAGTTTTACAGCAAGGCTTTTTGTGCTAACAGCGAACTCTTGTGGTCGCTTTGCGACATGGTTTATTGGTTTCTTGCCAGTTCAATGTGGCTGCACAACGTCTCTGTTGTGCTTATATGATCCTTGGACAAGATTTGTCCGTAAGTATGGTTGTTGTAAAGAATGTACATATTATGTTAATAAGCGAAATGTTCTATTTTTTGTATGAGACGCTTTTTGTTTATGTTTAGTTAATCTGTATAGCGTGCTAAGCTAACGTTGTTGCTAATGCAATGCTTGTGTACTTTTTTTTTGTAGTTTTACGACGGTCTAAAGAGGACAATGGTTTGAGGCCATTTTATTAATAAATCAGATGAAAAAGGAAGAAGTCTGATTATTAAGGCGTCATTCACTAGCTGTCTAGCTTTGGAAAAAGTAGACGCTTTGGAGTGAGGACAGCAGACAGATTTAAATGACAGTAGAGTGAAATGCCCACTACAGTCCTTATGTACCGTATGTTGAATGTATATATCCATCTTGTGTCTTCTCTTTCCATTCCAACAATTTATTTTACAGAATATATATATATATAGTTCACAGAAAAATATGGCATATTTTATAGATGGTTTGAATTGCGATTAATTGCGATTAATTACAATTAATTTTTTAGCTGTAATTAACTCGATTAAAAATTTTAATCGTTTGACAGCCCTAATTTTTTCGTAACGTCGCAAGATTATCAAAATGTACGCAAAGCCGCATGTGTGTGCAAATTTTGGTGAGATTTTGTTCATGTTCAGGCCTCCAAATTGGCCATTTTCATTTGCCCTGAAAAAAGAATAATAATCCTTTGCGTTACAATAGGGCTCGCGCACCCTTAATGCTCGGGCCCTAAAAATAATCATTTGCACTATAAAGGTTTCAACGTTTGAATAGCTGTTCTGGTATTGACCCCGACCACTGAAAGAGTTCAAAATCCGTGAACACGCTGCAAAACAGCACAACAACAGGACAGAATATACAAAGCCGAGGAGAAGTGACTTTCTTCCAGGAGCTAACTGGGTTTTTTTCCACAGCACTGCAGGAGGTATTTGTGTCTAATGTCGTCTGCGAATGGTCTTATTAGAGCGCCTCTCCCGCAGAGGGCCCGATATATCAGCGAGGAAGTCGGCAAAGTGGAGGCCCTGATTGTTCTGTGGGCAACGGCGCTCATTACTCAGCCGCTCGCCGTATCCGCGCCCCTTCTTTGTTTTTCATCACTCGACCCGATCTCACCCTCGCCTCCTTCGTGAATCTTCAATGTAATGTTTATTTGAGGAGCCTCCGAGCACTGATGGAAGATTTGCCGAGTAGAAAAAAAAAAACGCTGAGAGAAACCCGTGTTCTCGCTCAGACCGGTGAACTCCGGTTGACCCGTGAGCCGGGTCAATGTTCCGCCGGTCGAGATGGATGGCGGCCGGTCGGAGATCGCATTACGCTCATCCCCTCCAGCCAGAAGCCTTGTTAGTGCGCTGATCAGTCTTTGTTACGGACCTCGGGCTTATCTCGCACGGGGACTGATCCAACTACCGCATTAGGTACACCTGCGCAATCGCTCCCGATGAAAGCTTCATAAAGGCAACAAGAAAAATCTGTCCGTCTGACTCGTTTCATGCACTAGCCGGTATAAAATGTTCGCAATTTTCATCGCGGTTCATCATTGGAGCCCTCTCTATCGACCTTTTTAATACTACATCACTCGTGCCGTCAGTTGGCAAAAGCACCGGAATAGCAAGTAAACAAAACTGTCAGGAATACCGGGCAAGCAGGTGGTGTGGACCCAATTGCAGGGAAACAAAAAGCAGCAAGGAAGGTGGTGGTGAACTCAAAAAACGTTTTAATAACAACTAACCAAAAGCACAAAGTACAACCAAAAGGACTGGGGATCAAAAAGGCATTGTTCAAACTAGGGCTGCAGCTATCGAATACTTTAGTAGTCAATTAATCGATGGACTAGTTAGTTCGAATAATCGAGTAATCGGATAAGGAACACAAAAAAATCAAATACATTGCTGAGCCTCAAACGTTTTTTTTTTTTTTTTTAATGATCTATGTACAAGAAAAAAACAATTGGCTAACTTACATAGAAAAAGTTCGCTAGCTTAAATGCTATAAAATGCTAAAGTTTTTTTTTTTACAACGCTGTTAACAAATTTTTCAGACACATATTCCCACAAAAAACGGTTTAATATACAGTGCCTTGCAAAAATATTCGGCCCCCTTGAATCTTGCAACCTTTCGCCACATTTCAGGCTTCAAACATAAAGATATGAAATTTAATTTTTTTGTCAAGAATCAACAACAAGTGGGACACAATCGTGAAGTGGAACAACATTTATTGGATAATTTCAACTTTTTTAACAAATAAAAAACTGAAAAGTGGGGCGTGCAATATTATTCGGCCCCTTTACTTTCAGTGCAGCAAACTCACTCCAGAAGTTCAGTGAGGATCTCTGAATGATCCAATGTTGTCCTAAATGACTGATGATGATAAATAGAATCCACCTGTGTGTAATCAAGTCTCCGTATAAATGCACCTGCTCTGTGATAGTCTCAGGGTTCTGTTTAAAGTGCAGAGAGCATTATGAAAACCAAGGAACACACCAGGCAGGTCCGAGATACTGTTGTGGAGAAGTTTAAAGCCGGATTTGGATACAAAAAGATTTCCATCTCAAGAAACTGTGCAAGCCATCATATTGAAATGGAAGGAGCATCAGACCACTGCAAATCTACCAAGACCCGGCCGTCCTTCCAAACTTTCTTCTCATACAAGGAGAAAACTGATCAGAGATGCAGCCAAGAAGCCCATGATCACTCTGGATGAACTGCAGAGATCTACAGCTGAGGTGGGAGAGTCTGTCCATAGGACAACAATCAGTCGTACACTGCACAAATCTGGCCTTTATGGAAAAGTGGCAAGAAGAAAGCCATTTCTCGAAGATATCCATAAAAAGTCTCGTTTAAAGTTTGCCACAAGCCACCTGGGAGACACACCAAACATGTGGAAGAAGGTGCTCTGGTCAGATGAAACCAAAATTGAACTTTTTGGCCACAAAGCAAAACAATATGTTTGGCGTAAAAGCAACACAGCTCATCACCCTGAACACACCATCCCCACTGTCAAACATGGTGGTGGCAGCATCATGGTTTGGGCCTGCTTTTCTTCAGCAGGGACAGGGAAGATGGTTAAAATTGACGGGAAGATGGATGCAGCCAAATACAGGAACATTCTGGAAGAAAACCTGTTGGTATCTGCACAAGACCTGAGACTGGGACGGAGATTTATCTTCCAACAGGACAATGATCCAAAACATAAAGCCAAATCTACAATGGAATGGTTCAAAAATAAACGTATCCAGGTGTTAGAATGGCCAAGTCAAAGTCCAGACCTGAATCCAATCGATTATCTGTGGAAAGAGCTGAAGACTGCTGTTCACAAACACTCTCCATCCAACCTCACTGAGCTCGAGCTGTTTTGCAAGGAAGAATGGGCAAGAATGTCAGTCTCTCGATGTGCAAAACTGATAGAAACATACCCCAAGCGACTCGCAGCTGTAATTGGAGCAAAAGGTGGCGCTACAAAGTATTAACGCAAGGGGGCCGAATAATATTGCACGCCCCACTTTTCAGTTTTCTATTTGTTAAAAAAGTTTAAATTATCCAATAAATGTTGTTCCACTTCACGATTGTGTCCCACTTGTTGTTGATTCTTGACAAAAAATTAAAATTTTATATCTTTTATGTTTGAAGCCTGAAATGTGGCGAAAGGTTGCAAGGTTCAAGGGGGCCATATACTTTTGCAAGGCACTGTAACTATAAACTAAATAATGAATGTAATAAAAAAACATTAGCTCAACAAAACTTAGCTTACTTTGGTCTTAACAGGGAGCAGTTGGCTCACTTGTTCAGCCATTTGAAAAGAGGCAGACCAGAGGGCAGTGTATCCACCGTAATGAATAAAACTGAATGCAAACACTTTCAAAATAAACCATTACAACGCCACTTTAATGAAACGAATACTCGAAGCAACAAAATTTAATTTGAATATTTGTTTCTAATCGAATACTCAAGTTAAATCGATTAATCGTTGCAGCACTAGTTCAAACCAAAATTTACTTAAACAGAGGGACTGGTACACGAGGGCTTAGACAGGACTTGAAATTGACGTTGAGATAGACATAGTAGACAAAAACGCAACAAGAAGTGAAAAGAAACCGGGAGCTTATATACACACAGAGACGAGGGGTAACGACACAACTAGGAACAGGTGAGCACAGGAGGATGCAGTTTGGAAGATACACTAGGAGTCACAACAGGTGAAATCAATGGGCAATCACAGGGACAAGTCACACTAGGAGAAAACCAACACAAAACCTAACAAAAACGACTGAAGGAAAATGCTAACTTGCTAATGGATAATCGTGGACAGGCTTGCATCTATTGTTTTAGTACAAAATAAAATAAAGCTATTAAAGTGCAAGTGACACGAAAAAGCATGTTTATTTCGTAATACATGTATTTTATTCTTCTGAATGATATGGACCGCTTGGATGTGTGTGGAAGCAATCGCTATATTTATTTAGTTTTTTCAATCCCGCGCCATGAAAATGAGTGACTTCCGGCAACAGTTTCGAGTTGAGAAAGATGGCGCTGTGACGTGTACGGATGAAGGCGTCCTCTTCACTATACAGCCATGCTATTGTGTACGAGGACTAAGGATTCGGCTGATTTTGCGGATTAATACGTTCATTTTTCCCATCACGCCAGCCAAATGGCTGCAGAAAAATCTTGCTGTATGAGGGAGAGGCGTGTGAGCCTTTTTGGAGTTTCAAAAGGTTCCCATTCACCGTGGATATTGGCCAAAACAAGCCCAACTACTGTGGGGGCATTGGACTTACGAGGAAGTGAGTAAACATTGTGTTTTGAATGATGTCAAATACTGGGATCATTTTGATATGTAAGTGGCTTGCATTCTGTGGCTGACATGCATGCCGGGCGGCTATTTTTCGGCACAACACCGGCGGCTTGTCGCACATCCACCCGCCGGGAGAGCACTATATTCGGCTTATTGTGCTCATGTGCCCGGTGTTCTGTCAAATTTTCCGACCGATCAGAAATTGCAACTTTGAGTTAAAAATAGCCGCGAATACAGCGATTATAAAGTAAACACTACAAACTTTCTTTAAATTAAGGACTACTTATGTTTGATCTTTGATAGGCATGTAAAAAGCTCTCCTCATGCACATTAGCTGTACGTTAGCTGCACAACAACTACAGCCGCCATCATCCGGGGAACGAGCTGTAAATTGCTCTCCAGCGAAGACAATCGACAACCCAGTTGTCATGTCAAAACATCCAGGCTAGTTATGTGTGATTTTCCGCTTCGAAGACTTTGAAACATCACTCGGTTCGGGTTAGCACGTCGGCTAGCTGTCACGGCTCTTGGTTTGTTTACATTCTACGAAGCCGGGGAAGGGAAATGACATATGTCCGAATTAGGTGTCATTAAATATCGTTCGGGAGGTGCAACAGTAAAGGTGAAGTCGACAGTTTTGACCATTATGGAGTAATTTTGCCATGTCGTCCTGAATAAATGCATTTTTATTATTTCATATTCCATTTAGCACAAGACTGTTATTTGTCATGACCATGCCATTTATTTAGCAATTGGGGAAAATACTTGGATAAAAAGAATATCCTGTAAAAATATTGGAGTAGAGAGACTGAAACAATGACATTTTGCGGCTCTTTTCATCGCATTTTCCTCGTTCTGAATAATTGCCCCTCAATGGGCTGAATAGTAAAACTGATGAGCCCAGTCTCCCGCTGACGTCATCCACCTGTTGGGGACGCTATAGCCCTATAATGGTAGGCGTGGATAACCGGCAGATTAAAAGACTAATTTCTCGTCATCTGCGCTTTGCTAAAATGTTGTATATAGTCGAATCGTCTCAAAATACGATTCTAATTCACATAATAATGCTATTTAAGACTTTTTTTCTCCTGCCGTATGCTCTTTACGTCTCGGCTAAAAACACACCTTTTTAGACTCGCCTTTTACACCGATTAGGATAGCCTGGTTTTATTTGTTTAAGGGTTTTTCAATGTCTTTGGATTTTGTCGGTTTTATTGTTTTATTTGCTGGACTTTTATCGCGATGTGCTGTCGTTGTTTTATTTTTTTGTTTTATTTCTTGTTTTATTTTTTTGAATGTCTTTGTATTATATTTTACTGCCTTTTATTTATCTTCAGCCATGTTTTGTTGTAAAGCACTTTGAGGGCCTTTCTGGTTTTGTAAAGGGCTATCTAAATAAATTTGATTAATTGATTGATTCCTCGTAAGTCCAATGGTCCCACACTTGTTTTGGCCATTCTCCCACGGTGAGCAGTAACTTTTTGAAACCCAAAAAGGCTCACACGCCTCTCTCTAGTGCAGCAACAAATCCCTGCAGCACATTTGGCTGGCGTGATGCGAAAAATAAACAAATTAATGCGCAAAATCAGCTGAATCATCCATATGCATGCTATAAAGCAATGCTTTTTTCTGAGATTTGAATTCGTCCTCAACCCGAGACTGGAGCAGGAAGTCACTCATTTTGATGGCGCGGGATTCAAAAATTGAATAAAACGATCACTTCCACACACATCCAAGTGGTCCATTTCATTGAGGAGCATAAAATACCGCGTGAAATAAGAAATAAACATGCTTCTTCCTGTCATAGGCACTTTAATCCAGGAAAGGAATGACTAAGTGATAAGAACAGATCATACTTAACGATCCACGTCACGCCCTCGCCACATGATAACGGACAGACACATATAGAGTGGGGCAAATAAGTATTTAGTCTACCACTAATTGTGCAAATTCTCCCACTTGAAAATATTAGAGATGCCTATAAATGTCAACATGGGTAAACCTCAACCATGAGAGACAGTATGTGGGAAAAAAAAACAGAAAATCACATTGTTTGATTTTTAAAGAATTTATTTGCAAATCATGGTGGAAAATGAACTTTTGGTATTGACCAAATACTTATCTCAATACTTTGTTATGTACCCTTTGTTGGCAATAACGGAGGCCAAACGTTTTCTGTAACTCTTCACAAGCTTTTCACACACTGTTGCTGGTATTTTGGCCCATTCCTCCATGCAGATCTCCTCTAGAGCAGTGATGTTTTGGGGCTGTCGTTAGTCAACACGGACTTTTAACTCCCTCCACAGATCTTCTATGGGGTTGAGCATCTCGGCCACTCCAGGACCTTAAAATGCTTCTTATGAAGCCACTCCTTTGTTGCCCTGGCTGTGTGTTTGGTATCATTGTCATGCTGAAAGACCCAGCCACATCTCATCATCAATGCCCTTGCTGATGGAAGGAGATTTTCACTCAAAATCTCTTGATACGTGGCCCCGTTCATTCTTTCCTTTACACAGATCAGTCGTCCTGGTCCCTTTGCAGAAAAACAGCCCCAAAGCATGATGCTTCACAGTGGGTGTGGTGAAATTCAGTATTCGTTTTCCTCCAAACATGAGGACCTGTGTTTCTACCAAAAGTTCTATTTTGGTTTCATCTGACCATAACACATTCTCCCAGTCCTCTTCTGGATCATCCAAATGCTCTCTAGCGAAGCGCAGACGGACCTGGACGTGTACTTTCTTCAGCAGGGCGACACGTCTGGCAGTGCAGGATTTGAGTCCCTGGCGGCGCATTGTGTTACTGATAGTAGCCTTTGTTACTGTGGTCCCAGCTCTCTGTAGGTCATTCTCTAGGTCCCCCCGTGTGGTTCTGGGATTTTTGCTCCCCGTTCTTGTTATAATTTTGACGCCACGGAGTGACGAGGGAGTTGAAAGTCCGTGTTGCCCAGCAACAGCCTCAAAACATCACTGCTCTAGAGGAGATCTGCATGGAGGAATGGGCCAAAATACCAGCAACAGTGTGTGAAAAGCTTGTGAAGAGTTACAGAAAACGTTTGGCCTCCGTTATTGCCAATAAATGGTACATAACAAAGTATTGAGATGAACTATTGGTATTGACCAAATACTTATACCATGATTTGCAAATAAATTCTTTAAAAATCAAACAATGTGATTTTCTGGGTCTTTTTCCACATTCTGCCTCTCATGGTTAAAGTTTACCATTGTTGACAATTACAGGCCTCTCTAATATTTTCAAGTGGGAGAACTTGCACAATTAGTGGATGACTAAATACTTATTTGCCCCACTGTACGTTATTTGTACCTCTAGTTACAACATTAATTAGTTCTGGATGTAGTTTCGCAACCTGAAAATTCCGTAAGTAGAGACGTGTTTTCCATGTAAATGCCCTGATCCGTGTCCTCATCTATCTGCCGGATCATGTGATCCAGTAAGCGCTGCCATATCCCATGTGTTGTCAATCAATCACAGTGCACAAAACCTGTTGTCGCTCGGTGTGCACTAATCCCCAACTGTGATCGCACAAGAAGAGCATACTCTCGCTGAGGATGCGAGCGGGTGTCAGCTGAATGTGAAAGCGTAACATAGGAACAAATTCGCGCATGTCACTGGGGGTTGCTTGTGATTGGGGGAACGGATTTGATTAGTGTCGTGGAAAATCCTTTACGTCAGCAGGATCTTTACAGCAAATGTGATGTGATCATCACATCGTTAGCCTAACAGCATAATTGCCTAAGTCAGGTTTTAACATTTAAGGAAAACTGGAAAGAAACATTTTTTCGCAGACACATTGATGTCTTTTATAGTGTCGCACCGATACTATTATCGGTATCAGTACCAATACAGTACTAAAATGACGTAATTAGCATCGGAGAGTACAGGTAGTCTCCGGGTTATGACTAGGGTTGGGCATCGAACATCGAGCATCGATGGGACCCGGTTCTAACACACCAATTGTCTTGGAACCGGTCAAATTTTAAAATTTCGATTCCATGTTTCGATGCCTTGACGGCCGATCGGTAAGTATTTGCTGCCAAAAACCTCGGAGAAGAAGCCACTAGAAGCGCGTGTTTGTGCACAGCAACTTGATTACAATCATGAACTCTTTGCGGCGGAGCTCAAAAGTTTGGCTCGTATAGAACTAGATGCAAAATGTCAGAGTTGGCAGCAGTAGCACATGCATAGAGGACTAGATGCGAAATGTCAGATTCGCTGGCGTTAGCAAAAAGCCGCCATCTTAAAGCAGTAGACGCCTCCGTTTATATCAACAGTATTAAAAGATCTTCCAATTATAATCAATGAAGAATTTGTACTAGTGCTTCGTCGTAGCTCCCAGCAAAGGTACATATATGGCAAATGAAGATGTGTAAATGTTTTCTCCGTTTTTTGGGTTTATTTAAAAAAAAAAATTTTTTTTAATTAATTCTTGGTCCTTCGGGCCAGATGTAAGATATCTGGATGTTGCCAACCAGCGAGAACTATCACCGTCAAATCTTTTTGCCGTAGCGACGTCACGTCGTCCTTTTTCACAGCTAGTTTTCAGTGAAAGGTTTTGATTTTTTCTGGCTTGTTGGCATCCAAGGATTGATGCAATTCTCAATGACAGCAACTGGGGGGGGGGGCAGCTACCAACCGCCACAAAAGCTACATCGACTTCCTGGGTATACTTAAACCTAGCTTCATATCTAACATTTTCTTGGTCCTTCGAGCCGGATGTAACATATCTGGCTAATGCAAACCTGCGCGAACTGTCACCGACCAGTTTTTGGCCGAGGCAATATTACGTGGTCCTTTTTCACAGCGAGTTTTCACTGAAGGGAGGTGGTTTCTCCAGTCGTTGGCATGCAAAGATTGACACAATTCCAAATTACAGCAACAAGAGGGAGCTACCTCGACTTCCTGGGTGTACATTTGCTTCAAATTGAACATGTTCTTGGTCCTTCCAGCCGGATGTAACATATCTGGATGACGTCAAACTGGGAGAATTATAACCGTCAAAGTTTTTGGCTGTGGCGACTTCATGTAGTTCTTTTTCACAGCTAGTTTTCCCTGAAGGAAGGGGATTTTTCTAGTTATTGGCGTCCAAGGATTGACCCGATTTCAAATTAGAGCAACCAGGGTTAGAGCTACCGACCTCCACAAAAGCTACACCAATCTCCTGGGTGTACATTTGCTTCAAATTGAACATTTTCTTAGTCCTTCGAGCCAGATGTAACATATCTAGACGACGCCAACCAGCGAGAACTATCACTGTCAATGTTTTTGGCTGGAGTGACTTCATGTAGTCCTTTTTCACAGCTAGTTTTCACTGAAGGAAGGTGATTTACCTAGTTGTTGGTGTCCAAGGGTTAACCCGATTTCAAATTTGACCAACCAAGGTTAGAGCTACTGTCCTCCACAAAAGCTACATCGAACCTCCTGGGTGTACATTTGCTTCAAATTAAAATTTTCTTGGTCGTTTGAGCCGGATGTAACATATCTGGATGACGCCAACCAGCAAGAACTATCACTGTCAAAGTTTTTGGCTGTGGTGACTTCATGTAGTCCTTTTTCACAGCTAGTAGTTACTGAAGGGTGGTGATTTTACTGGTTTGTTGGAATCCAAGGATTGATGGCATTCTGAATCACAGCAACCAGGGGGAGCTACATGACTTCCTGGGTGTACATTTGCGACAAATTGGACATGTTCTTGGTCCTTCGAGCCGGGTATAACATATCTAGACGACGCCAACCAGCGAGAACTATCACTGTCAAAGTTTTTGGCTGTAGTGACTTCATGTAGTCCTTTTTCACAGCTAGTTTTCACTGAAGGAAGGTGATCTAGTTGTTGGTGTCCAAGGGTTGACCCGATTTCAAATTTGACCAACCAGTGTTAGAGCTACCGACCTCTACAAAAGCTATATCGACCTCATGCGTGTACATTTGCTTCCAATTAAACATTTTCTTGGTCCTTCGAGCCGGATGTAACATATCTGGATGATGGCAACCAGCGAGAACTATTACGAAGTTTTTGGCCGTGGCGACTTCACATCAACCTTTGTCACAGCTAGTTGTTACTGAAGGGGGGTGATTTTACTGGTTTGTTGGCATCCAAGGATTGACGCCATTCTGAATTACAGCAACCAGGGGGAGATACATGACTTCCTGGGTGTACATTTGCTACAAATTGGACATTTTCTTGGTCCTTCGAGCCGGATATAACATATCTAGACGACGCCAACCAGCGAGAACTATCACTGTCAAGGTTTTTGGCTGTGGCGACTTCATGTAGTCCTTTTACACAGCTAGTTTTCCCTGAAGGAAGGGGATTTTTCTAGTTGTTGGCGTCCAAGGATTGACCTGATTTCAAATTAGAGCAACCAGGGTTAGCGCTACCGACCTCCATAAAAGCTACATCGACCTCCTGGGTGTACATTTGCTTCAAATTGAACATTTTCTTGGTCCTTCGAGCCGGATGTAACATATCTGGATGATGGCAACCAGCGAGAACTATTACGAAGTTTTTGGCCGTGGCGACTTCACATCAACCTTTGTCACAGCTAGTTGTTACTGAAGGGGGGTGATTTTACTGGTTTGTTGGCATCCAAGGATTGACGCCATTCTGAATTACAGCAACCAGGGGGAGATACATGACTTCCTGGGTGTACATTTGCTACAAATTGGACATTTTCTTGGTCCTTCGAGCCGGATATAACATATCTAGACGACGCCAACCAGCGAGAACTATCACTGTCAAGGTTTTTGGCTGTGGCGACTTCATGTAGTCCTTTTACACAGCTAGTTTTCCCTGAAGGAAGGGGATTTTTCTAGTTGTTGGCGTCCAAGGATTGACCTGATTTCAAATTAGAGCAACCAGGGTTAGCGCTACCGACCTCCATAAAAGCTACATCGACCTCCTGGGTGTACATTTGCTTCAAATTGAACATTTTCTTGGTCCTTCGAGCCGGATGTAACATATCTGGATGATGGCAACCAGCGAGAACTATTACGAAGTTTTTGGCCGTGGCGACTTCACATCAACCTTTGTCACAGCTAGTTGTTACTGAAGGGGGGTGATTTTACTGGTTTGTTGGCATCCAAGGATTGACGCCATTCTGAATTACAGCAACCAGGGGGAGATACATGACTTCCTGGGTGTACATTTGCTACAAATTGGACATTTTCTTGGTCCTTCGAGCCGGATATAACATATCTAGACGACGCCAACCAGCGAGAACTATCACTGTCAAGGTTTTTGGCTGTGGCGACTTCATGTAGTCCTTTTACACAGCTAGTTTTCCCTGAAGGAAGGGGATTTTTCTAGTTGTTGGCGTCCAAGGATTGACCTGATTTCAAATTAGAGCAACCAGGGTTAGCGCTACCGACCTCCATAAAAGCTACATCGACCTCCTGGGTGTACATTTGCTTCAAATTGAACATTTTCTTGGTCCTTCGAGCCGGATGTAACATATCTGGATGATGGCAACCAGCAAGAACTATCACTGTCAAAGTTTCACTTCATGTAATCCTTTTTTACAGCTAGTGTTCACTGAAGGAGGGTGAATTTTCTAGTTGATGGCGTCCAAGGATTGACCCGATTCTGAATTACAACAACTAGGGGGGAGCAGTTAACAACCTCCACAAAAGCTACATCGACTTCCTGGGTGTGCATATATCTAGCTTTAAAGCTAATATTTTCTTGGTCCTTCGAGCCGGATGTAACATATCTACAGTAGCTAACGCAGACCAGCGCGAACTGTCGAAGTTTTTGCCTGTGATGACTTCACGTTGACCTTTTTCACAGTTTTTCACTGAAAGGAGGGGATTTTTTTGATTTCTTGGCGTCCAAGGATTGACCCGATTCTGAATCACAGCAATCTGGGGGATTAGCTACTGAAGGGAAAAGGTACCGTCATCGCACACACCATATAATTGTTTGCATTCGTCTAACACATTCATCTAACTATTGTTTAAGCAGACTCCACTACATGCCCTTTGACACAGTAAAGTGAATCACCTGATCCGGGCTAATAAGGGGGAGATGAGAAAAAATGGTACAGTTTCTCGTAGGCACCGTCTAACTGTTTGCATTACTCTTACACACGTAATACAACTAATCAGGAAATATGATCATTTTTATATTTACGGTAGGACTGCACTACTAATATCCAATAAATGGCACACCATAGTTTAATGAGAAGAAATAGAAGAGATACACAATGCTGTCTTATCACAGAAGCCCAACGCGTGCGTCACGAACAAGATTAACGCACCAACTCTTGCAATCAGCTCTCCCAGCAAACTCCAAGGACAACGCGCTTTGTCCTAAAACAAGTACAGCCAGCCCGGACAACAAAGTTGATAGCGGGCGTCCCACCCGCACACGAACCTAAGCCGCCCAAAACAGGCCACAGAGGGGAAGACCCAAAAGCAACGCCCAGACACACCTTTGGCACGGCCCGCTTCATCACGGACTTTTCTTGAAAGATACATCTCCTGGATGCGCTGGGACACATCATCAGTGATGTATCTAGGATTCATTGGGTGTTTCGGGTCTCGCAACATCAGACACCCTCGTCCTAGTGACCCAGCCGGGGTGGATCAAGTCCCGGCTTGTGTCCCAGTAGCAACCCACGGATCTGCCCTCTTCAACAACAACCACCTTGTGGCTTTCTCTGCAGCTTCACTTGCAGACTGAATGGCCCTTTTCTTGGCCACCCCTGTGATTCCCAGCCGGTCAAGGACTTTACAGAGGGAGCGTCCTGCGAAGCCTCGACAGCCGACTTCTATGGGCTCATAGAAAGTCCTCCAGCCCCTTCCCCTGCACTCCTCCACTAGTTCCTGATACTTGGCCCGTTTCCTCTCATTAGCCTCCTCAATCCGCTCCTCCCAGGGCACGGTAAGTTCCAGCATGATCAGGTGTTTTGAAGCCTCTGAGAGGATGATCATGTCTGGCCGGAGCGATGTTGTTGCTATGTGCTGGGGGAACCTCAGCTGTTTTCCCAGGTCAACGTGGAGCTTCCAGTCAGGGGCTGTGTGGAGGAGTCCTGTTGTTATCTTTGGACGTGCACGGGGTCTCTCTCCAGCTTTGATGAAGGAGATGGCCTTCTTTGGAGCATGATGGTGTTTGCTAGAGCTGATGGCGGTGGCTATACTCTCGGCAACTGCTTTTAGTACCTGGTCGTGGCGCCAGCGGTAGCGACCATCAGCCAGGGACTTTGGGCAGCTGCTGAGGAGATGTTCCAGGGAGCCTCTTCCGGAGCAAAGGGAGCAGGAGGGTGTCTCGCTCTTCCCCCACACATGGAGGTTTGCTGGGCTGGGGAGGGAATCGTAGACTGCCGCTACGAGGAACCGGACGCGGTGGAGGTCTGCCTGCATGATGTTCGATCAGGTGACTTTGCGTTGCAAAGTGCCCTCCTATCTTGTCCATGCTCCCTGTTGCCGGAGTCCCAATGCCCTGCCCACTCGCTCTTCCTCCAGGCCTGCACGGACCTCCTCCTGGAGTAGATGTTGTCTTTCCTTGCCCCGAGCCTGGCTGACCTGGGTCTTTGGGATGTAGCGCAATCCAGCTCTCCCTGTTGCCACAGTCCCAACCAGTGCCTTTTGCCTAAGGCGTGACTCAGCCACCTCCACTGCCTTTTCTGCCTTCCACTTCCTTCCTGTCCTCACTTCTATGCCGGCTGATGACACCTTGCCGTCCCTGGATTCTCTGTACTGTAGGGCTTCTCTTGTGCGTGCCACCTTGAATTCTTCAGTGAGCCCACTGAAGGGCAGCTGCAGGTTGTTGCTGGTCCCGTACAGGGCAGCGCTGTTGAGGCTGCGAGGAAGACCCAGCCATTTCCGCAGAAAGCTGCTGATCTTCCTTTCAAAGGATTCCACCGTCGTTACTGGGACTGCATAGACGAGGAGAGGCCTCAGGATTCTGGGAAGGATGGAGTGCTGGTAGATCCAGGCTTTGAATCTGCCAGGCAGGCCAGACTTGTCCACCTTGCCGAGCCAACCACCAAGCTCTTCAGTAGACCTCCGGATAGCAGCAGAGTCCTTCAGGCTGGAGTCAAAGAGCTTTCCCAGGCTCTTGACTGGTTGCTCTGTGATCGATGGAATCACGGTTCCTGAGATTGAGAACCGGAATTTATCGACCACCTTCCCCCTTTTCAGAACCATGGACCTTGACTTTGCAGGTTTGAAGCTCATCCTGGCCTATCCGGTGAGTCTCTCCAATCCCTGCAAGATCCACCTGCTACCTGGGACTGACGTTGTTGTAATGGTCAGATCGTCCATGTAGGCTCTTATGGGGGGCTGTCGAACACCTGATCTGGACAGAGGCCCTCTGCATTCCACTTCAGCAGCCTTTACCACCATATTCATCGCCAGTGCAAAAAGAACAACGGAGATGGTACATCCTGTTATTATTTCTTTCTCAAGGCGATGCCAGTCTGATGTTACTGACCCAGAAGTGGAAGACTGAAGACTGGACACTGAGATAACACAGATTTTTGCTGCTCGGAAACATGTGGCCTTGTTTTGGATCCAGAATTGTCCCTCCGTCGTCTGTTTTTGCCTTGTTTTTGACCACTGTCGACGAATAAATTGTCAACCTGTTTTCGGTGAGTTTTCCTCAAACTTTTGAAACATGGAGTCAGTACAAAGGGTTAAAAATAAGAAGAGAACGCGCGAAGTTCTGCCTTCCCGGTTGGCGCGCGCGGAGGCAGCATCGGCCGAGCGGCACTTGTTTTGGCTGTCGCTGTTTCCGTGCGTCTTGGCCGGGGGGAGCGAATTTCAACACTACCAACCTCCACAAAACTACATCGACTCCTTGCGTGTTCTTTTTAGCCATACTGGATGTACATGAACCTAGCTTCAACTCTAACAGTAGCTTTAAGTGACATTGTTCCAAGGTGAGTGCCGATATTTGACCTTTCCTGTTTTGGCCCAAAAATAATCACTTCTGTCTTTCCAACATTTAGCTGGAGAAATTTTCCAGTGCTTTGCCACGCCGCCTCTCATCCCGTCGCTCACCTTCAAACGACGGCTCTAACGCGCACGCCACCTTAGTTAACGTCGCTAAATCCGCGGCGGGCCTGACAGCCGAGCCTCTCGGCGGAGTTCATCAGCAATTTAGGGAGCTGTATATTCCAATTAGCCGCCGACGTCCCGCCGCTACGGATAGTGTACAGAGGGAGTCGCATTCAATTACAGCCGCCGTCCGCTGTGGATTTGTGTGTTTTTTACCTGTCCTCACGCATAAAGTAAGCGTCGCGGCGTCTTCCGCGGGCGCTCGGCCAGCGTGTATTTATGTTTACGCGCGCCTTTAATGGCTTCCCATCACGGCAAACATCATTTACATTAAAAACAATGTGCGACGGCAGCAGCTTGTGAATGATGGTCAGCAAGCTGTCCTACATAACTCCAGCTTAAGGCAAATAAAAAGACGGAATATGCTAATGCGCCGCCGACAAGACAAAACAATAAGTGCCATATTTGTGCCAATACATCATTATATGACTTCCCTTTTGATTTCCCTGCTTTACTCTTGACTTATTATCATATGAAAATAATCAGGAATTTATTTTTAAAGCCTATGCGCCGTGGCTATATTCTTTACATATCACCATTTGTTTGATGTGTTGTTTTTCCTTCTTTAAAAAAAAGTGCTCCTTGAAGAAAACAAAGGCTCGCATAAATTAGCCGCGAGGACTGCAATTAGACAGTCGCAGTGATTGCAAAGGAATAATTACTGAAGAGAAACAAGGCCAGTAAAAAAAAAAAAAAAAAAAAAAGAAAAAATAGACGTATAAATAAAACATCTTTTTTTGGGTTGCAATGGAACATAATTATCAATTACAAACGGCGCATTGTTTCAGCCACTTCCTGTTGCACTGGGAGAAAAATGAACACATCTATAAAGGCTATAAATGTAATATGGAAAAAAAAAACGTATACATGACTGAAAGATGGCTGCGGAAGCACATTTTAATGAGGATAACAGTCAGGACGTTCTCCTAAGATGATTTTATGTCCTTTTATGGAAGCAGAATGTACTTGTAGGAATTGAAGAACAAAAGATAACTGGTGGGGTCGTACAAGATTCATAAAGTACGGTCATTTTCGGACTATAAGTCGCTACTTTTTTACTTCATTTTGAATCCATGGCTTTATAGTCCAGTGCGTCTTATTTGTTGATTAATTTGGGTTAGTAGGTAACACTATATTTGACAGGGGCGTCATAAGACTGTCATAAGACCGTCACAATCATAGGCATTACAAAATGCATATGACGGATGTCATTAAGTGTCATTCAGCAAATTATTTCACTTACTCAAAATTGAGATAATTTGCCGGATAACACTAAAAGACATCAGTTATAAGCGTTCATTAATGCTTATGACAGTGTCATGTCATAATTATGATTGTCTAATGACAGTCTTATGGCACCACTGTCAAATAAACTGTTAGCATATACCATAACTAGCAATTAATGAAACAACTGGAACAGTCACTGAAGAAATAATTAGCACAGAACATGAATATTTATTGTTATTTATCTGTAGCGCTGCAATGCATACTTGGAGGAATGTTGGACAACAACAGTGTTGACAGCAGGTGGCAGCAGGGGTTAACTGTCTCCCCCAAGGGAGCAGTGATAGCCAAATGAAGCTTCTTCAAACAATGAAGCTTTGCAGCCAATTGCTTCAGTCGTATGATGCCACTGTCAAATAAAGTGTTACCGGTTAATATCTTTTGGCGTAAATATCCCATAATACAGTGAGGACAGCTGCTAATTTATAGTCCAGTGCAGCTTATCAATGAACAAATGTCATTTTTGTGTCAAATTTGGTGGGTGGCGGCTTATGCGCAGAGACTCTCCAGCGTATCTTGGGTCGTCCCTGGTGCCTCCCACTGTTAGGACATGCTCAGAACACCTCTTTAGGGAGGCATCTAAACCAGATGCCCAAGCCACCTCTGCACGTTCCTCTGAACGCAGAGGAGTAGCGGCGCAACACGGAGTCCCTCCGGGATAACCGAGCTTCTAACCCTGTCTCTAAGGAAGAGCCCGGACACCCTGCAGAGGAAACTCATTTCGGCCGCTTGTATCCGGGATCTTGTTCTTTCAGTCACGACCCACAGCTCGTGACCATAGTCCGCATTACTGCAGACGCTGTTGCACCGATCCCCCCTGTCGAGCTCCCGCTGTCTCCTGCCACCCTTTTCCGACTGCAGACCACAGTCGCGGGTTTCCAGGCACTGACCTTCATCCCGACCGCTTCACACTCGGCTGCGAGCCGCTACAGTGAGAGTTGGAGATTATGGCTTGATAGAGCAAATAGCAGCCCCCCTCAATGATTTGGTTGCACCAAGAAATTCTGTCCATACAATTTATGAACAAAACCGGTGACAAAGTAAAACCTTGGCGGAGCCCAACCCTCACTGGGAACAAATTCGACTCACTGCCAGTAATGCGGACCAAACTCTGACACTGGTTGTACAGGGACCAAACAGCCCTAACCAAGGGGCTCGCACCCACATGACTTCCCAAGGGACATTGTGGAACGCCTTCTCCAACTCCACAAAACACATGTAGACCAGTTACGCAAACTCCCATGCATTCTTGGCGACCCTGCCGAGGGTGTAGAGCTGGTCCACTGTTTAAAGGCCGGGATGAAAACCACACTGCTTCTTCTGAATACGAGATTCGACTTCCCAATGGACCCTCCTCTCCAGCAACCCTGAATAGACTTTACCGGGGAGGCTGAGGAGTGTGATCCCTATACAGTCCTTGACAAAAGTCTTGTCTCTTATCCATTTTGTAGAAACAATGGCTAATAACCTGACTTTTAATTATTTAAATGGTTTCAGAAATGGCTCATATGAAAACTAAGACCTTTTCTATGACTTCCATGGGCTTCGGCAAAGATTCATACAATTTATTGATGAAGTCATCAGGAACATCAAAGAAAGCAGTCTTGCATGCCTCCCAGAGTTCATCAATATTCTTGGGTTTCGTCTTCCATGCTTCCGCTTTCATCCTCTTCATGTGTGGTGACTGGGCTGGCCAGTCCTGGAGGATCTTGATCTTGTTTGCCTTGAGGAACTTTGAGGTAGAGATTGAAGTATGCGTGTGGAGCACCATCCTGCTGCATAATTGGTCCCTTTTTATGGTTAGGAATGTAAGAGGAAGCTAAGATTTGTTGATATTTCAGACTATTTATCTCTCAGGGGGCAGACAATTAAAAAAAATGTGTGGTATTTGCCAAGGCCCACAGCCAGTCAAAAGGATGGACGCTGGAAAAGTGGCAAAAGGTGGATTTTTCAGATGAATCTTTCATTGAATTACACCACAGTCACCACAAATATTGCAGGAGACCTACTGGAGCCCGCATGGATCCGAGATTCACTCAGAAAACAGTGAAGTTTGGTGGTGGCAAAATCATGTTCTGGGGTTACATCCAGTATGGGGGTGTGCGAGAGAGCTGCAGGGTGGAAGGCAACATAAATAGTCTGAAATATCAACAAATCTTAGCTGCGTCTTACATTCCTAACCATAAAAAGGGACACATTCTGCAGCTCCATTGCATCCTTCAATCTCTACCTCAAAGTTCCTCAAGGCAAAGAAGATCAAGATCCTCCAGGACTGGCCAGCCCAGTCACCAGACACGAACAGGATGAAAGAGGAAGCATGGAAGACGAAACCCAAGAATGTTGATGAACTCTGGGAGGCATGCAAGACTGCTTTCTTTGATGTTCCCTATGACTTCATCAATAAATTGCATGAATCCTTGCCGAAGCCCATGGAAGTCATACACAGACCCAGCTGCAGAAAGAAATCACAGGGGGGGCATTACATTTTTCTGGGGGGGCACACTTCTTCAACGTAAATTTAGCCTGAACAGTGGCGTTATTACCCGTACATTACTACATCAGTGCACTGAAATATTTTTTGTCACTGAAGTCACAAGTGGTAGTTCATCGTAAAATCTATAAGACAAACAAAAACATACCTGTCAACCCGAGGCCGTTGGCAATCTTCACAAATAGTGACGTATGCCTTTACAAATTGGTGACTAATCTTACAACATTCTATTTGGCGTGCAATATGAAACAAAAATAAAACTCTATTTTTAAAATAATATGAATTTATTTATAATATTGTAAAATATAACCTGGTAAAATAAAAAAATCAATATCTTCAGCTCCATCATGATTACCTAAATTTAACAGTGACTTTTGTTATAATTGTATGAAGCACTTTTGGCAATTTTCTATCATGTCTTGGTGGCTGCAATTCATGGCACTTCAGCTCGCAATTCAATTTGACTTGAAGTTGGTTCGTTAGTTTGTCCAATTATAAATTAAAAAGGTCAATTGATAAAATTAACTTAACCATGCAATCTTTAAGTCAGGGAACATTTCTTTTGCTATTTCTGAGAAGTCATCAGCAATAGCTGCAGGCAAACTGTGTTTGGCAACTAATTGGCAGAATGAAATCTCAGCTTTCGTCACTTTTCATTCTGCAGACTTCATCTTTACAACCAGTGTTGGTAATCAATTTTTAAAAAAGTAATTCATTAGTTACAAATTACTTCTTCCAAAAAGTATTTGAGTTAGTAACTCGGTTACCTGAAGGTAAGAGTAATTAGTAACTGGTGTTACCTTTCATGTGTTTTTTTTTTTTTTTTTCAATAAAAATTCATTAAAAAAAGAAAAAAACATAGTAACCTTTGCTATGTTTGGAAATCGTTTAATGTTGTGAATTAACTGTTAAAGTTGTTTAAATTGCAACCGTTTTTGCATTAGTTCCCTTCTGTCTACTTCCGACATGTTCAAGTTTTAAAACTCTTTCATCATTTAAAGATAGATTCAAGTCAAGATTTTGCCGATTTTGGAGTATTTTACATAAAAAGTTATTTAAGTTAGCTAGGAAGGTGCCTTTCTAAGCAGTCTACTGTTTCAAAACGGCGGCTGTTTATTAATGCCGCCATCTGTCATTTCGCATGTAGTTCTATAAGCATTTGATTTCTAGGCGTAGATTGTAGGCTGTCGGCTACGGTCCGGAAATATTGGAGCCGCCTAGCATCGCATTTGATACAGCGTCAAAACACTCTTCTCTCTCAGTGTCTCTGACTTTTCCCGTGTCGTTCAACCAACGTAGTAACGGGGACGCACATCGTCTCGGTGCCAAAACGGTGACAAACTCCGAACGGAGAAAAAAAAACGTAATGCACGAAAAACGTACAGATTTTGAACGTACGGCGTACACGTTTAAAATCAGTGCTCACCTGTACAAATTACACCGAAACCTTTACAACTTGACAGGTATGCGAAAAACGATGGTACAGTTCTGTGTGCATTCATTCAACTAAAGTGCTTCAACGTAAACATAACATATGCACCGATAAACATGAGCTCCCAATGGCCGGCGAGTCGTTGCCTGGCACGGCCAGACTGTTCTCCCTGTATTTTTCAAACACTGAGAGAAATAGTCTGGGAACCATCCGATTAACGGCCTCTCGAGCAGGTACAAAATCAATCGACAAATCAGATTCGTTTATTTGCGTGACGTGTTCTTAACGAGCAACGTCACTCTTGCGCGTCGGAAGTCGTCTCCTCAACAACACAGATGGTGAACGGGAGAGCCGAGAATATGTTCCAATCCACGGTAAAATCAGTTTTAAATGACCAAAAACACATCGACACGAGTCATTGACCACAGTCCGTCTCGCGCTAGCCATGTTGAATAAACTCCGCTCTCCTCGTATGTTTACTTCCGCGCGCAAGTCCCTCGTCCTGCCCGCGTCGTTTTACTAACGTCACGTCTGCCCGTCGCTGATTGGTCCACTCCGCTGTCTGTTTGCTGTGGCTTGCTCCGCCCTGGAAATTGTATCCTCTGAATGGTAGCCAGACTCAATAGCTGGAACAGCGGTTTGTCTGGTGTACTAGGCAAGGCGAGTAGGCCCGCCCCCCTTATCTGTGATTGGCTAGAAATTGCCTTCGTTCGCTGCTCAGATTGGTTGAATTGAATGACGACCGATCAAGATAGGATGAATATAGGATTCGTCCTCTCTTCGTGTGTTATTTGTGGAAGATTTAAAAAAAAAAAAAAAATTAAACAGTACAGTCTAATCGAGCCAGGGCGGGCAGAGCAGTCTCTCAGGGCGGGCCCGGCCCCCTAATGCCCGTCCAAGCCGCCAGGCCTGGTCATACAAAATATTAAATTTGGATCTCACAGCACCACTATTCAATTCGCTTATGTTATGTAACATTTTATTGTATTTGAAGTAAATTTTTTGTGCAATTTTCACACTACTTTCTGTAGGCGACCAAACTTTTGTCTAGCCAAAAGTTGACCTTTATGTCTTCATTAAATGAAAAAAATGTTTTCAGTGAAACCAATATATTTTTGTACATTCAACATCATTTGGGAGGGTCTTAGCTTTCATATGAGCCATTTCTGAAACCAATTGAATCATTAAAAGTCAGGTTATTAGTAGGGCTGTCAAAATTATCGCGTTAACGCGCGGTAATTTTTTTTTTTTAATTAATCACGTTAAAATATTTGACCCAATTAACGCACATGTCCCGCTCAGACAGTATTCTGCCTTTTGGTAAGCTTTACAGCAAGGCTTATTGTGCTGTCTAACAGCAAACTCTTGTGGTCGCTTTGCGACATGGTTTATTTTTTTCTTGCCAGTTCAGTATGGCTGCACGACATCTCGGGCTGACGCCCACGTTGTGATGTTGTGCTTATATGATCCTTGGACAAGATTTGTCCGTAAGTATGGTTGTTGTAAAGAATGTACATATTATGTTAGTAAGCGAAATGTTCTATTTTTTGTATGAGACGCTCTTTGTTTATGTTTAGTGAACCTGTATAGCGTGCTAAGCTAACGTTGTTGCTAATGCAATGCTTGTGTACATTTTTTTTTTTTTTTGTAGTTTTATGACGGTCTAAAGAGGACAATGGTTTGAGGCTATTTTATTGATAAATCGGATGAAAAAGGAAGAAGTCTGATTATTAAGGCATCGTTCACTAGGTGCCTAGCTTTGGAAAAAGTAGACGCTTCGGAGTGAGGACAGCATAGACAGATTTAAATGACAGTAGAGTGAAATGCCCACTACAGTCCTTATGTACCGTATGTTGAATGTATATATCCATCTTGTGTCTTATCTTTCCATTCCAACAATTTATTTACCAGAATATATATATAATTTACAGAAAAATATGGCATATTTTATAGATAGTTTGAATTGCGATTAATTGCGATTAATTACGATTAATTAATTTTTAAGCTGTAATTAACTCGAGTAAAAATTTTAATCGTTTGACAGCCCTAGTTATTAGCAATTGTTTCTTCATAATGGATAAGAGACAAGACTTTTGTCAGGGACTGTATAGTTAGAACACACCACCCCGCCTGCCAATCCAAAGGCACTGTCCCTGATGTCCACGCGATGTTGTAGAGGCGTGTCAGCTACGACAGCCCCCCTTTAATCTATTGCCGTCAATAGGTGGTTTCATTGATAATTTTCCTCTTTTCCAAACGACCACAACACATACTCTGTGACCTGAGCTGGCAGTGAATAAATTAGGCTAATGAGAACTTTTGAATAGCTGTCCACTTTAGTGACCACTGTTCCTTCAAAGGTTGAAATTCCCTCCTCTTTCACATGTCCTTTAATGACAACTCTGCTTAACTTAGAGCAACAACAGTCTCTAATTCACCGCCCAAACTTTCCCTTCTCCGATACGTTGATTTGATATACTCCAATAGAGCCGTTCTCCCAGACGCCATCAATTGTCTATGGATTTTTCTCAGCGCTCCTCGCGAGAGAAACAAAAGGCAAAGACGAGGCCGAGAGGCTTTATTGATATGGATGTCGGCGGAATATCGTCTCTCTTCAAGCACGATCAATCAGAACGTCAGCTTTTACGAGACCGTCTCGCCCGAGGGGGGCTAGAACTGTCTTTGGATGATAGCGAGCTAGCTACATACGCGCAGGGTCATCGTAATCAACGAAAGCGAGTAGGGTGGGTAGCGCGGGGACGGATGCGCACCTGGCGTCCGCCACAGATGAGCGCCATCATCATCACCATCATCATCTTCTCCCCGGCCAATCACTCCACATTGCTGCCCTTCTGTTCCGTCATCCATGAGGCAACCGCGCACACACACCGACGCAGATTCAGATGGGTCGTCAGTCCACGCTTGGTTGGTTTGAGTCGGTCGGGCTGACAAAAAGTAATTATGGTCCATTAGTCAGGGGGGCTCGTTTGTTTGTTTGTTTTCTCGTCATTGACGGTGGATGTTACTGATGAAAATGGAGGTTGGATTGCAAAAGTAGAGACGCGTCGTCCTTGTAGTAGCCAAGTAATGATAAATACTTCATATGTGGGAGCATTAGAAGTGTGAGAAAAGACAACTCATGAGGGAGAAATTAACTCGTGGCAAAGCAGAGCACCCCAAACAGTGCCAGATTATGGGGAGTCTGGGCCCCAGGGCCAGGAGTTTGCAAGCCCCCCCCACCCCCGCCAACCGACCGTACCTTCGGATCCTCCAAAAGTTTCTTTCTGCTCTTCCTTCTTGCAAAGTCGTCCACTAACTCATCAAAGTTGAGCTGTTGAACAAACTCTGATTCTACTGCAAGGAGGGAAGTGAATTCAACCGATTTTACAAGACAAGGCAACAAGCCTTAAAAAGGGGGGTTGGAAATGCCTTTGAAGATGCAGTGTTGTTTCTACTAATATAATATAATTAGAGATGTCCCGATCGATTGGCATCCCGATTGATCGGGTCCGATCACGTGATTTTCAAAGTATCGGAATCGGCAAAAAAATATCGGCCATGCCTTTTTTTAATATATATATATATTTTTTAATTAAATCGTTTTCTAATTGTATTTAACGTTACAGACATAATATGTTACACTCATCCAGAGTCTTTAGTTTAGGTTTAAGGTAGGGTTATCAAATTTATCCCGATACCGGAAGTAATTTTTTGTTTTTTAAATGTGTCACGTTAAAATATTTAACGCAATTAATGCATGCGCTGTACGACCCACTCACGCATTGTCGCGCTCAATCTGTAATGGCGCCGTTTTACCTATATAGAGAGGTAAAAGGCAGCGTAAAATGAGTAGAGGGAATTTTGGCAGCCTTTGGAGCCTTTTTTTAATTGGCTAAAGCCTTACAATCCCTCTCCCTACGATTAGAAATATCATGGGAAGCAATGTGGGGAAGCAAGGTAGCATTTGATCTTTTTCTTAACACCTTACGTTATTTCCCAACGCAGAGAAGATATATCAATTGGTAGCACTACGCACAGTCATGGTTCCACTTCCCATCATGCATTTGGGCATAGCTACAATATCATTTACTGAAAGCTTAACAAATACACTAGATGGCAATATTTAGTCACAATATACAAAGTCACAAGTCTTTCTATCCGTGGATCCCACTCACAGAAAGAATGTTAATAATGTAAATGCCGTCTTGAGGATTTATTGTCATAATAAACAAATACAGTACTGTATGTTGAATGTATATATTCGTCCAAGTTTTAATCATTTTTTTTCTTAATGCATTGCCAAAATGTATACGATTGGGAAAAATTATCGGGAATGATTGGAATTGAATCGAGAGCAAAAAAAAAGCAATCGGATCGGGAAATATCGGGATCGGCAGATACTCAAACTAAAACGATCGGGATCGGATCGGGAGAAAAAAAAACATGATCGGAACAACCCTAAATATAATATATAATATAATATAATATAAGTCTTTAAAAAGGCAGTTGAATGTTAAACTGCTGAACAAGTTATTTTGCACAGGTTGAATACAAAGCAAGTTGTCAAGCTGAAAGGTCCAGTTTGTGAGGAGTAGTGAAGCAGGGGGCTAAATATAGAGAGAGTTCAGGTCTCTGCCCCCTCATTCAGTCCATTGCAAAATCGATATTGGAATTCTACTTGGACTTCCAAATTTGTTCACTGGAAATACAGTAGCCCTTACAATGGCTTTCAGTCTTAAGGTACACTATTATATATAATAGTATATACCGTATTGGCCCGAATATAAGACGGCCCTGATTATAAGACGACCCCCTCGTTTTCAAGACTCAAGTTTGAAAAAAAGACTTTTTGAACACCAAATTAATTTTTATACAGAAAATAATTACAGTACATCTGAAAAAAAAAATGATTATAACAATATATTTGAGAGAAAAAGCATGTTATTTTGCCTCATTCAAATCTTAATATCTGAACATTTAAATATGTAAAGTGCAATCACATTCGTAAATGAATGGCTTCTGGTGTTTGAAATGTAAATAAACCAATCTATTGTGATAAGACAACAAAATTGAAATAACTGCATTAACCATCAAAGTGAAGTCTAACTGTAACTCTAGTCTTGAAACGAATTTGAATAAGGAAAAACATTGCGATATAAAATGCAAACTGGTTAAACTTGAGAGTAGCTGAGATCTGTCATGACAGAATATCGCTTGTGAATAGGTATAATGTCTAGACCGCGAATATAAAACGACCCCCTCTTTTTCAGTCTTATTTCAATGCAAAAAAACACCGTCTTATATTCGGGCCAATACGGTAATACAACTACAATACAATATAATATAATTTAAATGTCAATTTAAATTACTTTTTAATACGGTGTTGGATGTTAAAGCTGATAGTCTAGGAAAGGTTTATATAATGACTGCCCCCTACATGATACTGCCAGTATCCAGTGTTGCCAATTTAGCGACTTCGTCACTAGATTTAGCGACTTCTGGTCATCTCAGGCGACTAAAACCTCATCTAGCAACTTAGCGACTTTTAAAGTGAATCTGGCGACTTAAAAAAAAAAAAAAACTCTTTCTCTCGAGTGTCAAAATTATTGTTTTTCAATGTAACTTCAGATCTGCACTGCCCTCACAAGCTTATTTCATGGTTAAGCAGCACCGCACATTAGCCCCGATCTTGAAACTGTACCCTTTGGGATTGTCAACACATTTTCTTGAGAGCAGTGAGTCGTCCGTGACGTTATGACATAATAGTAATGTTGTGACGTAATCTAGCGACATTTCAGAGAGCCACTTTTGGTGATTTGTTTTTGGCAACACTACCAGTATTGTGCATAGTGCTCTGATCGTTCTGCTGCAAGTATATGCGGTTGCACACGTAAATTAACCACGTGCCCCAAATCGAGTACTTTCTCGGTGCACTGCAAAGCAGTGTACTGTAAAGCAGTGCACTTGAGTCGCACACTACACAATTTGACAGGTTAGTACTGTCCCAAATCACACACTGCCATCCCCCACCCCCGGGCCCCTGGACCCTTGGGCCCCTGGACGCCGACCCCACTGGCCCGGTCCGTAACACGGCCATGGCCCCAAATCAAGGGGGTAACTTGGTGGGGGTGTGTCCACAGCCTGGCCCAGGCCTGATTTGCAGGTGTACAGTGGGCGTTGTTGGGCAAACAGACTCTACGATGCTGCGCAAAGCTGTAATGTAGTATTTATGTGTTAAAGGGAACCACGGACTTAAAGTGTCTGTGATCATTATGTGAATTAGAATGATATTTTGAGACCATTCGACTATATACAGCAATTTGGCGAAGCACGGATGTCGAGAAATTAAGTCTTTTAATCTGCCGTTTAGCCCTGCCTGTCATTATAGTGCTCTAGCGTCCCCAGCTGGGTTCCGCGCATTCACCTTAGTCTTAACCCTTTGTACTGGCTCCATTTTGAAAGGTTTAAAGAAGGCTCAGGTCGTCAGCGATCAAAACGGCAAGGCGAAACAGAAACACTCAGTCAGGGAGACAAGGTCACCATATTAACAGTCAACAAAAGGTTCCAGAGAAAAAATGACCACGATTAGTTAAACATTCAATTATTCGAAGGCTCTCGCAGGGCGTGTTGTGGGCAGGAAGAAAAGTGTGTTTAGGATTATTGTCTCTTTGTGGATTGGACAGGAGGATTCAGGAGTTGCTGCTGTCCGGGCAACGGGAGTTGTGGATTTTGCCACCTAATTTCTCACATTTCTGCATAAAATCACCATCAAATGTGATCTGATCTTTGTCAAAATCACACAGATGAAAATACAGTGTCTGCTTAACTAAAACCACCCTAACATTTATAGGTGTTCATATTTTCATGAGGATAGCATGCAAGCAATGACAGAAGGGGGAAAATAACTAAGTGAACCTTCTGCCGAATGAGACTTAATGAGTAATTGAAACCAATTTTTACCAAACAATTTAAGTTTAGGTGTGTGCCCAATCACTGATGAGTGGTTTAAAGCTGCCCTGCCCACTATAAAACATACACCGGGTAAGAATTGTCTTGATGAGAAGCATTGTCTGATGTACATCATGGCTCGGTGTATTTGTATAAAGCTGGGAAAGGATACAAAACCATCTCTAAAAGTCTGACTTTTCATCAATCGCCAGTCAGAGAAGTTGTCTACAAATGTAGAGAGTTTGGGTTGTTTCTCTCCCAAGGAGTGTCCGTCCACCAAAGATGACACCAAGAGTTGAGCGCAGAATACTCAGAAAGGTAAAAAACACTAGAGTGTCTGCTAAAGACGGACAGAAATCAGTCCAATATTTCTGTGCATAAATCAACTATATGTAAAAAAAAAATGGCCAAGAATGGTGTTCATGGGAGGACTCCACGGAGGAAGCCACTGCTGTCGCAAAAAGGCACTTGGACACTCCATAGAAGTTTTGGCATAATATTTGTGGACTGATGAAACCAAAGTTGAATTATTTGGGAGTAACACACAACGTCATCTGTGGAGGAAAAATGGAACAGCTCACCAACATCAACACCCCATTCCCACCTGAAGCATGGTTGAGGGAGCATCATGATTTGGGGCTGTTTTGCTGCCTCAGGGCCTGGACAACTTGAAATCATTAATGGAAGAATGAATTCAACAAGAAAACCTGAGGCCTTCTGTCAGACAGTTGAAGCTAAAACGAGGACGGATGCTGCAACAAGAACACAGAAGTAAATCAACTTCAGAATGGTTTCAGAAGAACAAAATGCATGTTCTGAAGTAAGCCTGAACGATATATCATTTAAACACCGCCTTCGCGATGTGCGCGATAGTCCCATCGCAAGAACGTGCGATATATATATAATTTTTCTAATCCACATACGCCTTGCTTTCTGCTCTGCGCACAGCCTCACACCCTCCCTCTCCCAGCCCTTTGTTCCTCACAGTCACTGTAGCACTTGCTTATTAAAGTTAACGATTCTCGTTGTCTTTGATGTTGCCGAAGAAGCGGACATCAGAGCGGCGCAATGTGTCAATCATCGTTTAACTTGTTAAACAGTTTCTGCACGGAAGCCGCGCTGGAATGAATGTGTGTGTGAGTGGAGATGTTGGAGAAATGTAAAATAAATGCCAGAAGTGATCATGAGGAGTTTGAAATTTCTACATGTCACTCCAAAGGTCACAGCCAAGGTAGATAAACAGAAGTGTTTAATAAAGCCCAGCATTTTTCTACTAAAGTACTTTACTCTTGTTCAAAAATGATTTGGTTGGACAGTTACGTTTAAACTGAACATAATCATGATATTTAAAGTGCCTAAAAACTATTTATTTATATACATTTTTTTAATCACTTTGGGGAAAAAAGTGAGAAAAAACATCTTTTTCCAATGCTAAGTCTGAATTAATACATTGAGCACAAAACACACAAAAAAAAATTTTTTTTTAAATGGGGGGGCGCTACTTTGTGGTTTTTCACTTATTGCGGCGGGTTCTGGTCCCCAATAACTGCGAAAAATGGGGGATCACTGTACAATGTGGTGATGGTGAGTCATCCAACGTCTTTCCAAACAGTTATTCAAGTTATCTAGTGAAAATTTCTTTAAAAAAAAAAAAAAGATTTTTTAATATCGCAATATAATAACGGATTATATATCGCAAACCCCCCAAAAAATTGCAACAATAGTTTTTTCCAGTATCGTCCTATCAGAAGTGACCAAGTTAACCCTTTAACAACTAAGCCTATTTTGGCCGAATTTGCATGCCTTTGATGTTGCCTTTATATTTCAAAGAAAAAACTGTGCACAATGGCCAAGTTGGGTCCCTTTTTTCAGGATACCTTGAACTTCATGTCCAAACTGTTGTTTTCTTCACTGACCAACTTTAATCCACATTTTGGACTCAAAAAGACAAAAAAATCCCAAAATCTTTTTTCAAAATTGGTAATGTTAAAGTCCCACTGATAACCAAACATGCTCGACCAACCGTTTTGAAGCTTGATAATATTTATTTAACTTGCTAGGATAAACATTCAATAGAAAAAAATAAGATTGAATAGTTTTATGTTTGACAATTCAACACAAAGAGCAGCCATAGTCATAGGCGTTTTTGACCTTTACACATACTATGGTCAAAACATGTAATATACAGTGCAAAATAGTGAGAAAAAAAATTATATTATCCAACACAAAAAGGGTTTGGAGGATATCTCTTTGTGAAGTTAGGTATTGTACCCATCACCTTATCAAAGGTATATATGTACATGCAATCAAGCTTCTCGAACACATATCTATATAAAAATTGAAAAGGTTCATAGTGAAGAAAAAATAATAAACATTGAAAAAAAAGTATTTTCAAAAATATTGACAAGTAGTTCAGTTCGATTCAATTTTTTTAGGCATGCGACCCAATAAAGTTTTTTTTTTTTTTTTTGCGCACTCAATAAAGTTTGTTTTTGAACATGTCACTAAGCTGCGTCACATACAACGTCACACAGCCTACTCATCCGCCATTTGCGCGCTGGTGTCACATCTACTCATCTGAGGAAAACAATGACAAATACAGCTCATCCTATTCCTTGAGTCAATGAAATAATGCATTAGTTTGCGCTAAATTTAGTTTTCGATTCATTCTGCACGTTTCAAAGTCGCTCGCTCAATCCAACCGCCCATTGCTTGCTACGCGTGTCTCCTTTCCCTTAGTTGGCGCCTTGCTAGTCAATTTATAAAAAATGTTCACATTCGGTTCGTCCTTCTTGACATCACAACGGCTCTTGGGATATCTAGTGTTTTGTGCTGCTTTCGGTTTTGAAAAAAGGACAAGAAATGATGGAAATAAGGAGATAGACACATGGTCCATGCAGCGTTTTAATGCATATTTAGGAGTGCAATAAAACTATAAAACTCAAATGACATTATCTCCCATTTTACTTGGTCGATTGACTTCAAATAAAAACTGGTGTGGACATCAACTTCCGTACTTTAGAACGAGAGAAACCAGGGGCACTTGGGTGATGTAATTACAGCGTTACGAGGCTTCAAAGATGATATGCGTAAACGTGTCGCATCCAACACGTTCGGTGTTAAAGTGTTAAAGTACAGACTTGAACCCCATTGGGATGCTGTGCCATGACCTATAGACAGTGATTCATGCTAGACATCCCAGGAATCTAACTGAACTACAGCAGTTTTGTTGAGGAAGAATGGGCCAAGATTAGTCCTGATCGATGTGCCGGACTGATCTACAGCTACAGGAAGCGTCATGTTGAAGTTATTTTTGCCAGGAGGTGGGCACAAAATATTAAATGTGATGATTCACTTACTTATTTTCCCCCGTTATGTCATTGTTTGTATATTATCCTCATTAAAATTCTTGCTCCAGTCTTTGCCGTGTACAGACGCACTCTTGACTTGGAGACTTGGAGGAAATAAAATCCTCCATACAGAAATAGGAGGTTTCCTTGACTGGCTTGATTCAAAACCAGAATCAAGAAATCGTCAGAGAGCTCCAGTTAATTCGCGCTGAAAACGAGAAAGTCAAGCAGGCGGTCGAGGAGAGAGATGCTGGCCTCAAGAGGCTGGAAATTTTGGCTGACGATCTCGACCAGTGCCGACATGCAAATGAGCTCATCATTTCTGGATTACAACTGACGACTAGCCCAGGTGATAAAGCTGAAAGAGTATGGAATAAACATGGAACCGCTGGACATCCATCACTGCTTTCTGCTCCCATCTGGGGGGAGAGGACCGGTGACGGTGCTCATGAAGCTGGCAGACCACAATGATACCGATGATGATGACAATAAATATTTCATTCATTCAAAATATGAAAACCTATAAATGTTTGGGTGGTTTTAGTTAAAGAAAACACTTTTTTTTTTTCTCCGCCGATAATATGAACGTGTGCCATCGCAGCTGTGAAGCAAAACATAGAAGTGTGGGGGTGTTGCATTTCTTTTCACTGGCTGCCAATCCATCAGGGCTCGGTCCGGCGTGGCGCGGCGGCCAGAAGAACAAGAACAAGGCCCGGCAACACAAGAGCGTCTCCGTGGCCATCACTCATCCCTCGACAGACGCTGAACTCTACGTGACCTTTTCTACTCACCGGCTGCAAACACACACACACGGATGCACTTTTAAAGAAATAAACTCCATGAAATAAAAGTAAGTTCATTCAAGATTACTGTTGTCTTGATACTAAAATCAACTCGATGTCAACGTTAAAAAAAATAAAATAAAAAATCGATACTACATGAATCAATGATGTTGTTGTTATTTTTTTTGTTAGCTAATGGTTTCAGTGTGTCTCCATTGGGGATCATTTGTTTTGACAAACAGAATCGCCCCAGATTTTACATGAAGTAACCCAGGAATGCCCCGAAATCATCAGAAAGTAAGTTAAGTTGATTTGAGTAACCTAAAAATCAACAGAAAATGACCCGTAAATCCCCAAAACCAACAGAAAGTGTTTAAAAATCACACGGGAAAAATTCAACGGGAAATCAACAATTAACAAGAGGTTATCCGACACAGCCCCCAGTCCATCATTTATCCTGCAGCCCAGCAAAGGAGCCACCCCCCGGGATCCAGGGTGTCAGCCTGGGCCACCCGCGCCCCCATCAACACACCACCAACTAAAGTTGCACCGATACCATTATCGGCAGGGGGTGCCGATCCGGCCCGAATTGGTGGTATCGGTATCGACGAGTACCAACATTTAGGGCGCGATACCATTTACTGGCATTACTTGAACACAACTGTACTGTCCTCCCCAAGTGAGCTAAATCCCATATCCCGTTGCATGACATCTGCATAGTTTTGTCTCTAATTCACCAGACGAAATATACAACGTCTTCAGTTGTGTGTTCACGACAACGTACATCCGCAATGATACACTGTTCATACATATACAGTGCCTTGCAAAAGTATTCGACCCCTTGAATCTTGCAACCTTTCACCACATTTCAGGCTTCAAACATAAAGATATGAAACTTAATTTTTTTGTCAAGAATCAACAACAAGTGGGACACAATCGTGAAGTGGAACAACATTTATTGGATAATTTAAACTTTTTTAACAAATAAAAAACTGAAAAGTGGGGCGTGCAATATTATTCGGCCCCTTTACTTTCAGTGCAGCAAACTCACTCCAGAAGTTCAGTGAGGATCTCTGAATGATCCAATGTTGTCCTAAATGACCGATGATGATAAATAGAATCCACCTGTGTGTAATCAAGTCTCCGTATAAATGCACCTGCTCTGTGATAGTCTCAGGGTTCTGTTTAAAGTGCAGAGAGCATTATGAAAACCAAGGAACACACCAGGCAGGTCCGAGATACTGTTGTGGAGAAGTTTAAAGCCGGATTTGGATACAAAAAAATTTCCCAAGCTTTAAACATCTCAAGGAGCACTGTGCAAGCCATCATATTGAAATGGAAGGAGCATCAGACCACTGCAAATCTACCAAGACCCGGCCGTCCTTCCAAACTTTCTTCTCAAACAAGGAGAAAACTGATCAGAGATGCAGCCAAGAGGCCCATGATCACTCTGGATGAACTGCAGAGATCTACAGCTGAGGTGGGAGAGTCTGTCCATAGGACAACAATCAGTTGTACACTGCACAAATCTGGCCTTTATGGAAGAGTGGCAAGAAGAAAGCCATTTCTCAAAGATATCCATAAAAAGTCTGGTTTAAAGTTTGTCACAAGCCACCTGGGAGACACACCAAACATGTGGAAGAAGGTGCTCTGGTCAGATGAAACCAAAATTGAACTTTTTGGCCACAATGCAGAACGATATGTTTGGCGTAAAAGCAACACAGCTCATCACCCTGAGCACACCATCCCCACTGTCAAACATGGTGGTGGCAGCATGATGGCTTGGGCCTGCTTTTCTTCAGCAGGGACAGGGAAGATGATTAAAATTGACAGGAAGATGGATGCAGCCAAATACAGGAACATTCTGGAAGAAAACCTGTTGGTATCTGCACAAGACCTGAGACTGGGACGGAGATTTATCTTCCAACAGGACAATGATCCAAAACATAAAGCCAAATCTACAATGGAATGGTTCAAAAATAAACGTATCCAGGTGTTAGAATGGCCAAGTCAAAGTCCAGACCTGAATCCAATCGAGAATTTGTGGAAAGAGCTGAAGACTGCTGTTCACAAACACTCTCCATCCAACCTCACTGAGCTCAAGCTGTTTTGCAAGGAAGAATGGGCAAGAATGTCAGTCTCTCAATGTGCAAAACTGATAGAAACCTACCCCAAGCGACTTGCAGCTGTAATTGGAGCAAAAGGTGGCGCTACAAAGTATTAACGCAAGGGGGCCGAATAATATTGCACGCCCCACTTTTCAGTTTTTTATTTGTTAAAAAAATTTAAATTATCCAATAAATTTTGTTCCACTTCACGATTGTGTCCCTCTTGATTCTTGACAAAAAATTAAAATTTTATATCTTTATGTTTGAAGCCTGAAATGTGGCGAAAGGTTGCAAGGTTCAAGAGGGCCCAATACTTTTGCATGGCACTGTATAGCATTCACATTCGGTTAGCATGCGCTTACTCGTGTCAACTGTTGTGATCACAAATGTTAATATCGTGGGACAAGCAAACTCACGGTTTCATGATGAACAATGAGTGGCAAATTGAGAGCGCCGTACTTCAAACTCGTCCTGTTTTTGAAAGTCGATTGTCATATGCTGCAAACCATCAGTTTCACTCCAAAACACCAAAATAACATGTGAAATGATATAAAAATGTGTTAATAATTTCACACATAAGTCGCTCCTGAGTATAAGTCGCACCCCCAGCCAAAGTATGAAAAAAACTGCGACTTATAGTCCGAAAAATACGGTAAATAACATTTGTATATATACATACATAGATATATATATATATATATATATATATATATATATATTTTTTTTTTGGTGCAAACAGAGTGGTATCGGAATGGTATCGGCCGATACTGCACAGCCAGGTATCGATATCGGTATCGGGCCCAAAAAATGGTATCGATGCAACTCTTACCACCAACCCCACGTCCACCCCAGACCGACCACCCGGCCCACGAACCACAGCCGCAGCCCCCCAACCAGCACAGCACGCTACAGCAGGGCCGGCCCAGGCCATTTGGGGGCCCTAAGCAAAATAATGCAAAGGGGCCCATATTTTTGGCCCACCATTTCGTCACAGTGTACTGTGAAACCCATACATGCAATCCAACCCATACGTCCATATTTTGTATAATAATCAGATTTTGTTGCACTGCATACTGTACTTCAAACTTATCACCCCAAATGATTGTCAGTACTTACAGTAGATAGCGCCAAACCTTTTTCTAAAAGAGGAAAGAAAGAAGTTTAGGAAGAACTTTTATTTATTTAAGTTTGTAATCAAGTATCAAAACTCACAAAAGTCAAATAAATTAAACAATTGCCAGATTGGGGCCCCCTAGTGTTCAGGGGCCCTAAGCAGCTGCCTAGTCTGCGTATAGGCTGGGCCGGCCCTGCGCTACAGGACCCCCAACGGCCCACCAAGCCCAGGGCAGGGTCCCCGCCGGGGTAGGTGACACCCAGCCAATACACCGGCGTCCATTCAGTGACCCGTGACGGAGCGCAGGGCGGACACCAATAAACCGCTGCGGAGCGACGCGACATCGGAGCCCTGACCTCCCCCCACTCCCGCGGCTGGCACCCCAGGCAGAGAGGAGGCAACGCCCCGGGAGCCACGCTATAGAGAAAAAGTGGGGGACCCACCTACCGCCCTATTACTGTTGTCTGCCATGTCTGCAAACTAAGTAATTCAAAATTTGTTGCAGAACAACATATGGAGGGTGACAGCATTTACTCAGTGTTTCTGTAAATGTTTGAATACAATTATTCAAACTGAGCCCTTCCTCCTTGTGTTTGTGTTTTTGTGTCACCACCTTGATTGCACAGATGGGTGAGCCTTGGACCAGGTGCGACTAATCATCATCATCAGCTTACTTAAACTGGTCCTTGGCCTCAAACCATCGCCAGATTAACAAGTCACCTATGTGACTTTCAGCTAACAATGAATCTTGTAATCCTGATACTGAGCTCATTTTTGTTTTTTCAAATCTGGCCCACTTTGGGTTGCGTGTACCACACCTGGGCCATACGCCAATGTAGTGCAGTGGTTCTTAACCATGCTAAAGGTACCGAACCCCAAAAGTTTCACATGTGGATTCACCGAACCCTTCGGAATTAGATAATAAAGCATGTGTTTTTTCAAATTCAAAACGATATATCTAAGCTAGCAAGCTAATAATTTAGCAAATTTCCGTTCAAACGGGCCAAAATCTGAGACCACGCTGCCAATTGGTCTGTTATATTCTCTCATACCAAGTGCGAGTCAACCTTTCACTGAGCAAACCAGTTTCTCCTCCCATCAGATCGAGGACTAAAGAAATTAGTTAGGTAAAAGAAATAGATTAAGCCCATAAATTGGGAGCAAACCAGTCCAAAACCTGGTCTAAAAAGCCACTTTGCCTGGATTTAATCAGCGTACGAAAATTGGGCTCAGCATTTCTTTACCTTCGTCGAACCCTTTAGACTTATTCACCGAACCCCTGGGGTTAAACCCGGGTTAAAACAACATATACTTATACACCTTGATTGCACAGATGGGTGAGCCTGGGATCAGGTGCGGCTAATCATTGTCAGCAGCTTACTTAAACTGTTACTTGGCCTCAAACCATCGCCAGATTAACAACTCATCCATGTGACTTTCAGCTAACAATGAATCTTGTAATCCCGATACTGAGCTCATTTTTGTTTTTACAAATCTAGCCCAGATTGGGTAACGTGTGCCACATCCGGGCCATACATTAATGTAGTATCTGCTACTTTGGACCAGTTCTGGCCCAAAACTGGCTGCTGATCCTGCAAGTGAATCCTTACTGAGTTTGGGCGTTTGTTAAAAAATCACTGGGGCGAATCCATTTTAGAAAATTGGGCCAAAATTTGCAGTACATCTGGCCCAAGTCAGCTCCAGTTATATTTTGCTACCTGGGCAATCAACAAAAATTGACCTGGAAATGCCCTAAAATAACCGTAATGCACAGGAAGTGACCCCGTAAAGCCTCAAAATGTTTCGAAGATGACCCAAAATCAATAGCAAGTGACCCAAACGACCCAAAACTAACTCATTGCCCGCCATTGACAACAATATGTTCAATATGTTCACAAAAGTTCATCCGCTCCTCCCAGCTTGAAATGAATCGGATGTCTAGCACTGTCAATGGCAGCCTCTGAGTTAAAAAGTCAAGAGTAGTGACAGTGGTAGTAGCAGAAAATTTCTGGTGCAAAAACAAATATATAGCATCCAAGTATTGATACTTTTGACAACCCTGTTCAGGATAAACCCAGATGTTCAAGACAATAAATATTTGAGGACTAAAGTGTGTTTGTGTTTGATGCGCCAAGAGGCGAATGGACCTCCAGAGTGAAGATTTTGGATGGATGGGTCGCTCGTGTCCGACCAGGCGACACAAATGTGAGCTTCAATGCGTTAGCTGTCCATTAAAGTCTTTATTACACAGCTAGCGGCTTGGCGCTAACTCACTTAGCTGAGCGGACTAGACTAAAGGCGAGCACCACAACAACACCACAACCGACAGCTCGCTGTCAATCATCATGACATTACAGAAAAAATACATAGAAGTCAGTGATACATGGAGGTTAGATTCTTACCCAATCAGATTTCAGTCTTGACGTGTCTCATCAGCCTAGAGTTTTCACAAGTGTAAAATGGATTCAGATTCCCAATTTTTAGACAGTGCTTGCTTTTTCTCACACTCCTTGAACGCACCACGTCACATGGCAAGTCACATTATACCAATTAGCCAATCACTAGTGAAGGGGATAGTACCTTTTCTTGTAGGCACCGTCTATGGGTTTGCATTATTCTAACACACTGAATATAATCAATCAGGGAATAGTATTGTTTCTCGTATTTAGAGTTTGTATTACTCTAACACACCCAATATAAAATAAATAGCACTGATACCAAAGTTTAAGGAAAACAAGCAAAATATAGGGCATAATAGATACACAACGTCTTATCACGGATTGACGCTGACAAGCCCACGTCTACACTACTAAATCAGTTCTCCCGGACAGTCCAGAACAAATGGCGGGACGTCCTGTCCCAACACAAGTGACACCTGAGAACACCCGATATCAAATGGATAACACGGCTAATAAGACTCCAAGAATCCCTTTGACGCTGAGGTGGCAAAATCCACAACCCAATAACTCCCGATTCCTCCTGTCCAATCCACAAACAGACAATAATCCCAAACACACCCTTCTTCCGGCCCACGGCTCACCCAGCGAAAGCCTTCAAAAGACTGACAGTTTAACTAAGCGTTGTCATATTTCTTGGGAACCTTTTGTTGACTTCCGATATGATGACCTTGGAACGAGTTTGCCTCCTCGCCTGAGTCTGTTTCGGCTTTCTTTTTGATCGCTGGCGACCCGTATAAATTGTCAACTTGTTCTCGGTGATATTTTGGACATCAAAAATTCCGGGACGGTAAGGGGCATAAAAGTTGTATACAGTATTTGTAGAAAAAAAACTTACAGTTCCTCCAAAATTTGCCAAAAACTGTCCCATTCATTTCTAATGGGATGCCATTAACAGCCATGTACGTCCAAATTTCCCATTCATTTCCAATGGCATTTACATTTCATTGATGCCCTTGTTCATAGACGCCAATGAGGGCTTTGAACGTCCATGCCATAGACGGACATATACACTCACCGGCCACTTTATTAGGTACACCATGCTAGTAACGGGTTGGACCCCCTTTTGCCTTCAGAACTGCCTCAGTTCTTCGTGGCATAGATTCAACAAGGTGCTGGAAACATTCCTCAGAGAGTTTGGTCCATATAATGGCATCACACAGTTGGAGCAGATTTGTCGGCTGCACATCCATGATGCCAATCTCCCGTTCCACCACATCCAAAATATGCTCTATTAGATTGAGATCTGGTGACTGTGGAGGCCATTTGAGTACAGTGAACTCATTGTCATGTTCAAGAAACCAGTCTGAGATGATTGCAGCTTTATGGCGCAGTTCCCTGCTGAAAGTAGCCATCAGAAGTTGGGTACATTGTGGTCATAAAGGGATGGACATGGTCAGCAACAATACTCAGGTAGGGTGTGGCGCTCCAACGATGCTCAATTGGTACCAAGGGGCCCAAAGGGTGCCAAGAAAATATTCCCTACACCACCACCACCAGCCTGAACTGTTGATACAAGGCAGGATGGATATATGGTTTCATGTTGTTGACGCCAAATTCTGATTCTACCATCCGAATGTCGCAGCAGAAATCGAGACTCATCAGACCAGGCAACGTTTTTCCAATCTTCTATTGTCCAATTTCGATGAGCTTGTGCAAATTGTAGCCTCAGTTTCCTGTTGTTAGCTGAAATGAGTGGCACCCGGCGTGGTCTTCTGCCGCTGTAACCCATCTGCCTCAAAGTTCGACGTACTGTGCGTTCAGAGATGCTCTTCTGCCTACCTTGCTTGTAACGGGTAGTTATTTGAGTCACTGTTGCCTTTCTATCAGCTCGAACCAGTCTGGCCATTCTCCTGTGACATCAACAAGGCATTTCTGCCCACAGAACTGGATATTTTTTCTTTTTCGGACCATTCTCTGTAAACCCTAGAGATAGTTGTGCGTGAAAATCCCAGTCGATCAACAGTTTCTGAAATACTCAGACCAACCGTTCTGGCACCAACAACCATGCCACGTTCAAAGTCACTCAAATCCTCTTTCTTCCCCATACTGATGCTCGGTTTGAACTGCAGCAGATTGTCTTAAACCACGTCTACATTCTATTCATTTCCAATGGCATTTACGTTACATTGACCTGATATCAGTAGGAAATGTCCCCAAATCAACAGGGAGTGACGTGGTATTGTCCTCCAAATGTCCCCAAATCAACATGGGCGGGGCTAAGATCTGTCTCTACCACCGCAAAGCCCCATAGGATTTTCTCCACAAATTTCAGTTTCTAGTTTAAATAATTATCATTTTATGTACTTATCTATATTCCGCCAATACCTTTGGATTATACTGGGAGGAATGGCTGTGATGCTCATGTCATAATGATTTTTAATATTACTCATCTACTGTTTTTTATCTAATATTTCAATGCCATTTGGAACTATTTGTCGATTTACTGTAGATCAACTTGACTAGTTATTAGCTTAAAAAAAAAACCTACCCTCTGCTACTGATGTCTTTGTGCATACAATATGTTTTGTTGGTTTGTTAGCGCACTAAAAAGATGCAAAATGATGCCATCTCACACACACGCACACCCAGCCCTAATTTTAATAACAATATTGTAACATATGAGCACATTTCACTCATGTTTATTCATCTGTTAAAGCCTCGAACAAACACACGTGGTGTGTATCTCTGACATTCAGCATCACATGACATGTGCTATTCATTAAGGCTCGGGGTGCTTGGTGTGTACTTCCATTATTCACACAAAAGGTGTGCGCTGGCTAATCACACCGAGATCACCAGGTGTGCGTGTGACACGCAGGTTTCATCCATTACGTCAATTACGAATTAGCACTTCTATGCCATCACTCTGCCTGGCTTCTGCGTTCATTAGCCAGCACGCACACACACGCGGCCAGGGCTGACGTTTTAGCGGGCTGCTATGCACTGCGACATGAATCAAAACGGGACAGGCCCTCAGCTCGTTCACAGACACTCCAGTGCTCGTCAAACATGGCCGCACATCACTTTTTATGCGGATGTGAAATTATCAGGAAGGGGCGAGTTTCAGTCGGCTGGCTCAAAATATTTAGACGCGTTACATTTTGGCCTTGTAAAACACTCAGATTTGGCCTGATTATTGCAATTTGCTAGTCTGATTCGAATTGTCTTTCAGTCATGACTTCGTGCCTGTGACACAAAAAAGCATGTTTATTTCATATTACATACGGTATTTTATGTTCCTAAATGAAATGGACCACTTGGAAGCGATCAATATATTTACAATATCACACAGGGCCGAGAACCAAAAATAGTATTTGCCATGTGGCAAAATTGATTTTGCCATGTGGCATTTTTTTTTTTTTTTTTTTTGCTATGTGGAAAAATAGATTTTGCCAAGTGGCATTTTGTTTGCCATGTGTAAAAATGGATTTTGCCATGTGCCATTTTTTTGCCATGTGGCACAATAGATTTTGACATGTGCCATTTCTTTTTGGTATGTGGAAAAATGGAATATGTCAGATTGTTTTTTTTTTTTTTGGCATGTGGCAAAATGGATTTTGCCATGTTTTTCGCCACATGGCAAAACAATAGATTTTGCCATGTGGCATTTTTTTTGCCATGTGGCAAAATGGATTTGGCCGTCAGGCATTTTTTTTTTTTTTTTTTGCCATGTGGCATTTATTTTTTTGCTATGTGGCATTTTTTTTTTTTTTTTTTTTTTTGCTATGTGGAAAAATAGGTTTTGCCAAGTGGCATTTTGTTGCCGTGTGTAAAAATAGATTTTGCCATGTGCCACAATAGATTTTGACATGTGCCATTTCTTTTTGGGTATGTGGCAAAATGGAATATGTCAGATTTTTTTTTTTTTTTTGGCATGTGGCAAAATGGATTTTGCCATGTTTTTCGCCACATGGCAAAACAATAGATTTTGCCATGTGGCATTTTTTTTGCCATGTGGCAAAATGGATTTGGCCGTCAGGCTTTTTTTTTTTTTTTTGCCATGTGGCATTTTTTTTTTTGCTATGTGGCCTTTTAATTTTTGCTATGTGGAAAAATAGATTTTGCCAAGTGGCATTTTGTTTGCCATGTGGAAAAATAGATTTTGACATGTGCCATTTTTTTTTTGCCATGTGGCACAATAGATTTTGACATGTGCCATTTTTTTGCCATGTGGCAAAATGAATTTTGCCACATGGGGCATTTTTTTTGCCACGTAGCGAAATAGATTTTGCAATGTGCCATTTTTTGCCATGTGGCAAAATAGACATTTTTTTGCTATGTGGCAAAATGAAATTTGGTTTGGCACATTTTTTTTTTGCCATGTGGCAAAATGGATTTAGCCATATGGCGTTTTTTTTTTTTTTTGTTATTTGGCTTTTTTTTTTTTTTTTGCCATGTAGCACAATAGATTTTGACATGTGCCATTTTTTTGGTTTGTGGCAAAATGGAATTCAGTTTGCCACATTTTTTTTAGGATATGTGGCATTTTCGGGGAGTATATGGTAGTTTTGCAGATGTTTTTCATTTTATTTTTTTTAATGTTTTACAAGTTAGACTGTACTTTACTGTAAGTCCCACCTGTGGCTATGTGCGCAATTGCCCGTGCTGTGCAGAGTATTGCCTAAATATTTGTAAATCGTTGTCATAACATTTATACCATGGATATTATCTGAAATTGAGGCTTGTAAGGCCCACAGCATGGCAAGTGGGCATTTGTGAGTTGGTTTTCAGCACCCTTTTCTGCGTATGATCCGGGACCTGTGCCCGTCTCGTCATCCCTGCGCTGCCATCTGTACTTTGCATTCCGGCAACTTATTATTTACAAATTAAGCACTGAGTTGAGAGATTGAAACAATGATGACATTTTGCTGCTCTCTGTCGCGTTTTCCTCGTTCTGAATCTTCCCCCTCATTGGGCTGAATTCTAAATCAGCTGAAATCATTACTCTGCTGACGTCATCAACCAGCTAGAGGCGCTATAATGACAGGCGTGGCTAATCAGTAAATTAGAAGACTAAATTCTTGTCATCTGCGCTTTGCCTAAATTGTTGTATATAGTCAAATTGTCTCAAAATATAATTTTAAACATGGCAGGGGCAGTGAAAGGTCTTTTCGTGCTGCTGTCATTTGTTAGGACGAGTTTATCAGCGAATGAGCGCTGCCAGCCCTCCCACTTCAAATGGATTGGATGTCTGGCGCCATGAATGGCAGACAATGAGTTGGGCAGTGGCTGACCTGATAGCCTTTACTTTATATTGATATGAGTATGCAGTGATTTAGTATTTATAGAAAAAGTGCCACACTAACCATTACCACACAGACAATTACGTTTTCAAAGATTCAGGTCAGGAATTTGACCACATTTTCTGAGCAATTTATGAAGATATGTAATAAATTCCATAAGGTTCAAATACTGTTTATGTGTTTGTACTCGTTGAAGGGGGAGGAGGAGGATTCCTTTGCACAAATGTCGAGGATAATGGCGCGATGTACCCATAATGCACTCGGCGCTCCGGGCTATGTGAGACGACATGATCTCAATTGCACCTCCCTGCCATCATCAACACATGGGTAGCATGCACACACGCTTCATTGCAGGTAATAGTGATGATAGGAAATGAGCGCGAGCTAATAAGAGCAGCAGCTAAACGTCACATTTAATCTTTGCGTTGGAAGCCAAGATGCATCCTGCTCACATTCACACTGATTTGCCTGATATTTCATATACGTATACACGTAATATGTCCATCTAACAGTATGTGTACCAGCCTTCCATTTTTTGATGGTTTAATGCCTGTGTACGCAAACCATAATCTCTTATTCTTAAAGGGATCCTCTATTTTTAAGACAAGCAATTCTTAAAACATAAATGTTAGTATGAGTTATAATAATTTGATATTAAAACCCCTCTTAATGTTTTTGTTTGAATAAAGTTTGTAAAATTATTTTAAGTTATAGGTCGCCATTCTTGATACGTCGCAGTGAGTGACGTCACCGGGCCCGTTGCCGAAATTCCAGCGTGTCACTCGTTAGCTTTCCCAACATGTCGCCGGTTCTACCCTTCCTATTTGAACCAGATCTGAAAAGTGAGGAGCAGAACAGCACTGTCGGTCGTTCACAAGACGAGCTTCAGGGGAAAATGCGTGCAGCAAATACCTGATAAGACAAAAGTTGGGCAAAACTGGTGATGCGAGAGTGTATGCTGTTTGGAACTCATGTTTTATTAGCAGATATTCAAGGTAAGCATATTGCATTTTCAAACTTATCCCAATATAATTATGTAGATTGTTAGCATCCAGAGCTGTCGTGTGCTTTACATACAGTACAGGCCAAAGAGCACACCTTGTGTAATCCATGTCTTGTACATTGTAACACGTGGTAGCTAGGATACATGTATAAAATTACCAAAAAAGGGGAGAAGCCTCAACCTATGCAAATTTTATTCACAAAAAAATACTATTTCTACTTTGACCACTCTTCACTCGGGAGCTCAGCAGTACGCAAACACGCGTTCCCTGATGAACTCCAACATTGTTGTAAGGTCCACGTTACTGTCGTCACTGTAGCGTGCCATAGTGGTTTAATTATTTAGTATGATTTGGGGAAAACTCCAACGAAGAATAGTCAACAAAAAAGATAGCAATAGTAATCCAAATCCGCGTTTTTTACTCACGCGAAGATCCAGGAATGAGACCGATCCCAAGGCAAAATTGCAGCCGCGATCAGGCCGTCGATTCCACAAAATAGACTGATCCGAAAAGCCGCTGTGGGACCGACAAATCAAAAAAATGGACAGATCCGAAACCAACATTGCAAACGCAGGTGCGACCATCAGATCCAGAAAATAGACTGATTCCTTACTTGACTGAGGATCCAGGAAAAATGTTCAGGCGCCAGTTGTAACGCATGGTGGGTAGGATACGTGCATACAGGGACCAAAAAGGGGGAGGAGCTTCCACTTATGCACATTTATTCACTAAAAATAATAATTCCACCTTGACCACTCATTTCACTCTCCTTGTTTCCATTTGACTGGAAATTGCATCCAAAAGTATTTTACTTTGCGAGTTTAGGCAGCAATAAGCAATTGTTGAAAGATCCCAATGACGTCATCACTCCGAGCCCGCAAACCATGGCGCCAACTAACGGTCAAAATATGCACTAAATATTATAATATATTCCCATTGATTTAACTTTTTATGTGTTTCTAACAACATATTTTAGTAAAAGAGAACAATTGTGGTTTATTAGAGCCTACATGTATTTAAGTTAGAGGACCACTTTAAGAAATCCGAATAAAATTTACTTGAAGCACTGGCAGATAATTTCATTTATTTTTAGTAGATTTACCCTCACAACAAGACCCCAAGGTACTTGAAGTCCTCCACTCAGTTGTGGCTAAACAATAGCAAATAACGGTTAGCAACCGTGTGATCAAAAGCGCAACATATTCAGACGCCAATCACCGTCATTGGCAGCCAATGAGCTAAATATCCTCGATTCACCCTACTCAGCATTATGTTCACATTTCGGTAACGTGGGTGACTCTGTGTCCTCCTTCCGTCAGTCTCCCGTTGCGGGAATTTATCGCAGCGTGAAGTTTGATTGGCAGTCTCTCCGTCTTTGGTGCTGTCACTTCTCATCCGATCAGAACTGTGCAAATGAGCCGGCAGCCCGAGGCGTCGCCAGTTGAATCTCCCGAGTCTCCGACCGCCATTGACGCCGATAGACGTCCGAGAACCGGGAGGTCGAATGGCCGTCGACGATGCCGAAACATCCTCGTTCGGCGCTAACCGTGTGTTTAGCCCTCGCGTGTCAGTCAAACTTTCTCTTTAATTCCCCTCGGCGTCCGTCAAATGTCAAATTCAGCGCGTTGTCAGGAGCCAGCTTGAGCCCGTCACTCCGCCCGTCACTCTTTTCCCCGCCGATTGAATTTGTCGGCGACGTTAGCAGGTGGTCTGATCGACACTTTCTGATCGGCGCTCTTTTGGGAGGCCATTTTGAAGCGGCCGCCTTTCGCCTCCGTGTTAAGTTTGCGTGTCAAAACGTCAACGAGGGGAAGTGACAAGCGGGCCCGGCCCGAGGGGACGGCGCCAGAGTCCGAGGCCAACCGACCGACGGAGGGAGCGCCCGCAAATTGATTTGGATTTTCCTCCAAATCACTCAGAGTGTTTAAGGCTAATGGGAGCTGATCTCAGAGCGGCTCTCCAATGTGACATAGACGCACCACTAAAACTGACACACTACAATGCTGACACACGGGATGAGAGAGGAAGAGAGCTTGTCAGTCCGCGTGTCACTGCATGTCACTGTCACACACAGCAGTCACTTTCTTAATACACCCACTTATAGCGGACCCCCGCTCACTCACACACACACACATCCCAAAGAAGTCAAAACAAAAAGCGATAGCATGATAATCACGCCTCTATAATTCAGCATTCCCTCTCCACACAGCACACACATTTAGACCAGAAGTGGCTTACGTGTCTATGGGCACCATTAACAACCAGTGAGTTCATCACATGACTATTTTGAAATGAATTGCAGTGAATATTATGTAAATGTAAAAGAAAATTCTACCAAAATTTCCCAATTATTTCCATTGACTCCTATTGTTTTTAACTTAGACCTGCACAAAAATCTCATCCCATGTGATATATTCAAACTAGGGCTGTCAAACGATTAAAATTTTAAATCGAGTTAATCACAGCTTAAAAATTAATTAATTGTAATTAATCGCAATTCAAACCATCTATAAAATATGCCATATTTTTCTGTAAATTGTTGTTGGAATGGAAAGATAAGACACAAGACGGATATATACTACATTCAACATACATTAACATTTTGTTCATGCGATCCATGGATAGAAAGACTTGTACTAACATTTATCTTTTAAGAACTACAAGTTATACTTTTTATTAAAACCCCTCTTAATGTTTTTGTTTAATAAAATTTGTAAAATGTTCAATCAAAAAATAACTAGTAGCCCGCCATTGTTGATGTCAATAATTACACAATGCTCATGGGTGCGTAAGCCCATAAAATCAGTCGCACACAAGCGCCAGCATAGGGCGACAAAACTCCAAAAAACACAAGTAACAAGTGCACATGACACTGCTGTCATTTTAATCAGTCTGAGCGGGGCATGTGCGTTAATCGCGTCAAATATTTTAACGTGTGTGACATCAGGTGGGGACAGGTAGTGGAGGGCCGTTACATTCCTTTTCCAGAGCAGAAGAATCAAGTCAAAATGGCCGCCAGCCCAAAGACTACAATTCCCAGCATGCCGCACAACGCAGCCAGGTGTGGCTGCTTAAGCCACCTAATTGCAGCTGGCCTGGAGGACAGGATAAAAGACAACCAGATGAAGCGAAGGGGGAGGCGGAAGGAGATTGACAGAGAGATTTGGAAGAAAGTATTTTGAGAACAGACCTAAGTTGCCACTTTTAAGACATTTTGAGTATTTTGATGAGAACAGACCTAAGTTGCCATTTTTAAGACATTTTAGTTGATTGTTTGCTTTGTTACTGTTTGTGCCACATTTCGGCCTTTTTCTTTTGGGGAAACCCGCTGTTTTTTCTGATTAAAGAACTGTTTGGTTGGACACATTGGCCTCTCAAGCTCCTTCCTGGCCAGGCCTACCTCATGTGCGGTCACACGTGGTTAATTTAAAAAATTAATTACTGCCCGTTAACGCGATAATTTTGACAGCCCTTACCATTAGTTAATGCATGTTTAAGTAACATCACAATAATTCATTTAATCCCCTATTTAACATTTATTAATATATTAATTAACATGCAGATTTTGTGGTGCTGTTGGCTTTATCAAGACCTTTATCCTGACCTCCAACTCTCACCGGAGCCGTTCGCAGTCGAGTGTGAAGCGGTTGGGATGAAGATCAGCACCTCCAAATCTGAGACCATGGTCCTCAGTCGGAAAAGGGTGGAGTGCCCTCTCTGGGTCGGGGATGAGATCCTGCCCCACGTGGAGGAGTTCAAGTATCTTGGGGTCTTGTTCACGAGTGAGGGTAGGAGGGAGCGGGAGATCGACAGGCAGATCGGTGCACGTTTGCAGTAATTCGGACTCTGCGTGGTGAAGAAGGAGTTGAGCCGAAAGGCAAAGCTCTGGATTTACCAGTTGATCTACGTTCCTACCCTCACATATAGTCACGAGCTATGGGTCGTGACCGAAAGAAAAAAAAAAACGGAGACAAGCGGCCGAAATGATTTTCTTCCGCAGGGTGTCCCCTTAGAGATAGTAGTTCTTAAAAGATAAATGTTAGTACAAGTTCTAGAAAATGTATATTAAAACCCCTCTTAATGTTTTCGTTTTAAAAAAAATTGTCAAATTTTCAATCAAAAAATAAACTAGTCGCTGGCCACTGTTGATGTCAATAATTACACAATGCTCAGTGCTTAAACCCATAAAATCAGTCGCACCCAAGCGCCAGCAGAGGGCGAAAAAACACAAGTAACAAGTGCACATGACACTGCTGTCATTTTAATCTGTTTGAGCGGGGCATGTGCGTTAATTGCGTCAAATATTTTAACGTGATTAATTTAAAAAATAAATTACCACCCGTTAAAGCGATAATTTTGAAAGCCCTAATTCAAACTGTTCAACTGTTAATCAGCTTATTAGGACATACAGTTTATCACAAAAATGAGTACACCCCTCGCATTTATGCAGATACTTAAGTATATCTTTTCATAGGACAACACTGACAAAATGACACTTTGACACAATGAAAAGTAGTCTGTGTGAAGCTAATATGATACAGTCCCTGAGAAAAGTCTTGTCGCTTATCCATTTTGTAGAAACAATTGCTAATAACCTGACTTTTTAATTATTTAATTGGTTTCAGAAATTGCTCATATGAAAGCTAAGACCCTCCCAAATGATGTTAAATGTACAAAAATATATTTGTTTCACTGAAAAAAGATTTATCATTTAATGACGACATAAAAGTCCAATTTTTGCAAGGTATCGACAAATTTCATCGCTCTACGTTGAAAAAAACCTGAATGGAGAGGCATTTTTTAAAAAATTAAAGGGGGCACCACTGAGTCATTTTGTTACATTTTTTTACAACGTTGCAAAATAATCGAAATTTACGCAAAGCCGTGTGTGCAAATTTTGGTGAGTTTTCGAGCATGTTGAGGCATACATAATTTTGACATAAAAAATTCCGGGACGGTGAGGGGCATAAAAGTTGTATACAGAATTTGGAAAAAAATTAGTTCCCTGGAAATCTGCCAATAACTTTCCCATTCATTTCTAATGGGAAAATTTCTCATTCACTTCCAATGGGATTTTAAATAGAATTTACATAGCATTGATGCCATTGACGGCCATGCATGTCGAATCTATTGATGCTAATGTACTTGGATTACATTGACGCCTATGTAAATGGATGCCATTGATGGCCATGGACGTCCCAAATTTTTCCCATTCATTTTCAATGGGAACAAAAACAATGTCCCCAAATCAACAAGAAATGACCTGTAGGACGTGTCCCCCAAACATTCCCGATTCTATTGACGCTTATGAAGGATGCTGCCATTGACGGCAATGAACGTCCAAATTTCCCATTCATTTCTAATGGCATTTACTTTGTTTAATGCCATTAACGGGCACCTTTGTCCATTCTATTGACACCGATATACTTGGATTCCATTGACGCCTATGTAAGTGGATGCCATTGACAGCCATGGACGTTCAAAAATTTTCCCATTCATTTTCAATGGCAAAAAAAAAAAAAAAAAAAAAACCCAAATCAATAGGAAATGCCCATATATCAATAGGACGTGTCCCCCAAACTTCCCCGATTCTATTGACGCTTATGAAGGGTGCTGCCATTGACGGCAATGGACGTCCAAATTTCCCATTCATTTCTAATGGCATTTACTTTGTTTAATGCCCTTGACGGGTACGTTTGTCCATTCTATTGATAGCCCTAGACGGGGCTAAGATCTGTATAGCCACACAGCAAAGACCCATAGTAATTTCTCAAGAAATTGCAGTTTCTAGTCCAGATAGGTGTGTTTGGGTGTGTGGTCAGATAAGTATTGAGCGATAAGTGCAGAGAGGGCATATAGAGGAGGAAATGTCATCCCTCATGTGAAGGATGACATCATAGCGGACTCATATGCAAATAGTCCACATATGATCGTTTTATGCAAATTGCTGTGGGTGGACTTAATAAATGGAGACACGTTTACGGGTGCTTTTGTCAAAGTCATTTGATTGGATTTGCCTCCCTTGGAATTATGTTTTACTTGATAACATTGCATTTTCAATGCCATTGGGTCCTATTGGTTCCATTTATATGAGAGCAAGTTATTTTTCGTTTCAATTTAATTTAGTTTATCATTGTATTTTTACATGTGATTTTTACTGGATGTGATGTTATCAATACACAGGTAGTCCCGGGTTACGAACCCTTTAAAGTGGGTATGACACCAAAAGCATGTTTATTTTATATTTGACGCGGTGTTTTATGCTCCTAAATGGAATGGACCGCTTGGATGTGTGTGGAAGCGATCGTTTTATATATTCAATTTTTGAATCCCTCGCCATGAAAATTGATAAGTAAATGGTTACTAAATATTTACTTTTACCAATGAAGGCTCACAATAAAGTATTGATTGCTATAATAGTATGTTCCATGATTGATTGCAGTAAGAGACATTTTAGTGATTGATAACTATAAACATGTTTAGCTCTTGATAAAACTGCCTTGTCATTCTGACCAGTTTAAACCAGCCTACGTTCCACAGGTCAACTTCAATACTAACTCTAACTGTTTGGTTCATTTAGGAAATCATATTGTTGCATTGGATTACTTGGATTACCAAATGATATTGCTTTGTGAAATGTAATCGATGAGACATATTAAGTTGTTATTGTATATTTGCTCTAATCAATTGCTGCTCGCAATGAAGAAATGCTTTTGCTTATTGCTGCCCGCAGTGAAGAAATGCTTTTTCTTCTTATTATTGTTCACAAAGAAAGAATGTTTTGTCTTGGAGAAGCCTCTTACCTGGTTAAGGGCAGAAAACGCCACTTTGCTTTACTAAATTGTGCTGACACATATGTATATAATTCCACCTACATGAACACACATAGCCAAACAAAGACAAGGGGTGTCGCCAGCTTGCTTCTCCTTTTTCCCTTTTAGGGTAAGACACCCATACATTGCTAGGGCCATCCCAAATAAAAAGCGAAGTGAGGGAGGGGCTAGTTAGAATGATTGCGGAAGCTGAACAGCTTTCCTCCTTCTCCTTGCAAGCTTTTCAACTCAATTGAGGGCCTTCTCTCCTCCTTTTGGGTAATATTATAAATGTCTACCTAAGGATTTGTATTTGAACTTTAAAAAAATGAGTGACTTCCGGCTTCAGTCTCAGGTTTAGGACGAACGCGAATGTGAAGTCACCCAGGTCAGCATCTGACAATACAGCTTTATAGGGTGCAGATGGACTGCGGATTCAGCTGATTTTGTGGATTAATTTGTTTATTTTTTGCATCACGCCAGCCAAATGTGCTGCCGGGTTTTGTTGCTGCACCAGGAAGAGGCGTGTGAGCCTTTTTGGGTTTCAAAAACCCCATCCTCAACCCCAACCCCATGCCCTCTTCACATGCCCGGCTTTCTGTCAAATTTTCAACCCCATCAGAAATTGCAACTTTGTGTTAAAAATGGCCGCGAATACAGCAATTACAAAGTAAACACTAAAAATTTTCTTTAAATAAAGGACTATTTACTTACGTTTGGTCATGGACAGTGAAGGACTCTGCTTTTATAGCCAGACCGCCGGAATCGCGCCAGCCGAACCGCTGGACCCGCGCTGGGCAGATCCAACGAGCCGATGCCGGCAATTCGGCCAGAAGGGCAAACTCCGCGCGTTCACCTTAGTCTTAACCCTTTGTACTGACTCCATCTTGACAGGTTTAAAGAGAAAAAGTCTTAAATAGCATTATTATGTGAATTAGAATCATATTTTGAGACCATTCGACTATATACAACAATTTAGCAAAGCGCAGATGACGAGAAATTAGTCTTTTAATCTGCCAGTTAGCCACGCATACCATTATAGGGCTTTAGCGTCCCCAACAGGTGGATGACGTCAGCGGTAGACTGGGCTCATCGGTTTTACTATTCAGCCCATTGAAGGGGAATTATTCAGAACGAGCAAAACGTGACGAAGAGAGACGCAAAATGTCATTGTTTCAGTCCCTCTACTCCAATATTTTTTTCCCCAATAGCTAAATAAAATGCTTGAGAACGACGAGTCAGCCCGTCGAGGGGGAACTATTCGCAACGAGGAAAACGTGACGAAGAGATCTGCAAAATGTCACTGTTTCTGTCTCTTCAATTTTTTTACAGGATTTTCTTTTTATCCAAGTATTTTCCCCAACTGCTAAATAAATGGCATGGTCATGACAAATAACAGTCTTGTGCTAAATGGAATATGAAATAATAAAATGCAATTATTCAGGACGACATGGCAAAATTAAGCCATAATGGTCAAAACTGTCGACTTTACTGTCGCACCTCCCGAACGATATTTTATGACACCTAAATCGGACATATGTCATTTCCCTTCCCCGGCTTTGGAGAATGTAAACAAATCAAGAGGTGTGACAGCTAGCCGACATGCTTACCCGAACCGAGTGATGTTTTAAAGTCTTCAAAGCGGAAAATCACACATAACTAGCCCGGATTATTTGACATGACGACTAGGTCGCTGATTGTCTTTGCGGATCGGATAAACCGCCCGGCGGAGAGCAATTTACAGCTCGTTCCCCGGAGGAGGGTGGCTGCAGTTGTTGTGCAGCTAACGTGCAGCTAATATGCATGAGGAGTAGCCTGGTACTCCAGACTCACCGCTGTTCCAGCTATTGAGTCTGGCCACCATTAAGCGGATAAAATTTCCAAGGCGGAGCACGCCACATCAAACAGACAGCGGAGTGGACCAATCAGCGACGGGCGGGACGAGGGACTTGCGCGGAAGTAAACATACGAGGAGAGCGGAGTTTATTCAACATGGCTAGCGCGAGACAGACTTGTCAATGACTTGTGTCGATGTGTTTTTGGTAATTTAAAACTGATTTTACCGTGGATTGGAACAAAGTCTCGGCTCTACTGTTCGCCATCTGTGTTGTTGTGGAGACGACTTCCGACGCGGAAGAGTGACGTTGCTCGTCAAGAACACGTCACGCAAATAAACAAATATGATTTGTCGATTGATTTTGTACTTGCTCGAGAGGCCGTTAATGGGCTAGGTCCCAGACTATACTCTTAGTGTTTGAAAAACACAGGGAGGACAGTCTGGCCATGCCAGGCAACATGAGGAGAGCTTTTTACATGCCTATCAATGATCAAACGTAAGTAGTCCATTATTTAAAGAAAGTTTGTAGCGTTTCTTTGTAATCCCTGTATTCGTATTTGACATAATACAAAAGATGTTTACCCACTTCCTCGTAAGTCCAATGGTCCCACAGTAGTAGGGCTTGTTTTGGCCAATATCCACGGTGATTGGGAAGCTTTTGAAACTCCAAAAAGGCGCACACGCCTCTCCATCACACAGCAAGATTTTTCTGCAGCCGTATGGCTGGCGTGATGCGAAAAATAAATGTATTAATCCGAAAAATCAGCTGAATCCGTAGTCCTCATACACAACAGTACGGCTTTATAGTGAAGAGGACGCCTTCACCCGTACATGTCACAGCGCCCTCCTCCTCAATGAAAGACCGATGGCGGAAGTCACTCATTTTCATGGCGCGGGATTAAAAAAAAACTAAATAAATATAGCGATCGCTTCCACACACATCCAAGCAGTCCATATCATTCAGGAGCATAAAATACAGCGTGTATTATGAAATAAACATGCTTTTTCGTGTCACATGCACTTTAAACAAGGCTCTCTGAAAACAAGTTAACAATGTTTTCAGGTCGACAGAGATCAAAACGGCAAGGCGAAACAGAAGCACTCAGGCGAGGAGGCAAGGTAACCCTATCATACGTCAACAAAAGGTTCTTGAGAAAAATGACAATGCTTAGGTAAACATTCAGTCTTTTGAAGGCTCTCGTAGGGTGGAGGAGGGTGTGTCTAGGATCATTGTCTGTTTGTGGATTGGGCAGGAGGATTCGGGAGTTACTGTTGTCCAGGCAATGAGGGTCGTGGGTTTTGCCACCTCAGCGTCAAAGGGGCTCTTGGAGTCTTGTCAGATGTGTTATCAGTTGGATATCGGGTGTTCTCCTACGTTCCTTGGGTCAAGACAGACCGTCCCGCCAAGAGAACTGATTGGGGTAGTTGCTGCGTCAATCTTGCTCATGATGCACACGTTGGGCTTCCATGTTAAGTAGGCATCGTGTATCTTTTATGCCCTGAAAAAGCGCTATATAAGTATAACACCATTTACCATCTATGTTCTGTTTGTTTTCCTTAAACTATGGTATAAGTGCTATTTTTTTTTTGTACTGGGTGTGTTAGAGTAATACAAACTGTTAGACGGTGCCGACGAGAAAAGGTGCTATCTCCTTCATTGGGCATGTAGAAATGTTCTCCTCAGACACATCCTGCCATGTTAGCTGCACAACAACTGCACACCACTCTGTAACGGTTTACGTCTTCGCCGTGTAGTAAAGCATTATTTTACGCCATTTCCGTGTTGACCAGGTGGCAGCTATGCGCTCCTCCGACGTTGGCTGGTTTGTCTAGGGGTACTCTCCAGCTCCTTCCCCGGCGAGCTCTCCTGTCCGCAGCAGCGGAATGAGCTGTAACTTGCTCGCTGCCGGACGGGTTGCCGATCAGCGAAGACAATCGACAACCCAGCCGCCGTGCGACATAATCCGGGCTAGTTTTGTGTGATTTTTCGCTTCAAAAAGCGAAAATAAGACTCTGAGTGGTAAAAATGAACCCTAGAGTGTCTGCCAAAGACTTACAAAAATCACTGGCACAGTCCAATATCCAATATCTGAAAATTGTGCACACATCAACTATATATATAAAACTATGGCCAAGAATTGTGTTCAAGGGAGGACTCCACGGAGGAAGCCACTGCTGTCTAAAAAAAACATTGTTGCTCGTTTAAGGCTCGCAAAAGGCACTTGGACACTCCACAGAAGTTTTGGCAAATATTTTGTTGACTGATCAAACCAAAGTTGAAATGTTTGGGAGTAACACATAACGTCATGTGTGAAGGAAAAATGGAAAAGCTCACTAACACCTCATCTCCACAGCGAAGCATGGTGGAGGGAGCGTAATGATTTGGGGCTGTTTAGCTGGACAACTTGCAATCATTAATGGAAATAGATTTGAAAATTTTGCAGGAAAACCTGATCCCATCTGCCAGACAGTAAAGCTAAAAAGAGGATAGATGCTGCAACAAGACAATGATCCAAAACACGGAAGTAAATCGAGTTCAGAATGGTTTTGGAAGAACAAAATACACGTTCTGGAGTGGTCAGTCCAGACTTCAACCCCATTGAGATACTGTGGCATGACCCAAAGACAGCGATCATGCCTAACAATCCGACTGAACTTTAGCAGTTTTGGAGAGAAAAATGGGCCAAGATTAGTCCTGTTCAGTGTGCCAGACTGATCTGCAGCTACAGGAAGCGTCTGGTTGAAGTTATTGCTGCCAAAAGGGGAGGCCAGAAAATATTAAATGTGATGGTTCACTTCCTTATTTTTCTTCTTCTCCTATTGTTTGCATACTATTCTAATTAAAATATGAAAACCTATACATGTTTTGGGTGTATTTAGTTAAAGCAGACGCTCTTGTTTCATCTGTGTGATTTTGACGAAGATCAGACCACATTTGATGGTGATTTTATACAGAAATGTGAGAAATTCCAAAAGGTTCAGATAATTTTTCATACCGCTGTATATGTAAAAGGTCATTGATTGAAGGTGCATCTTATAAACCAATGTGCCTTATAGTGCGGAAAATACGGCATTTGGATTTTAATATTTTCGTTATATTGTTTGTTCATTCCTGCGATTGGCTGGTAACAGATTCAGGGTGTACCCCGCCTACTGCCCATAGTTAGCTGGGATTGGCTCCAGCACCCCCGTGATCGTCGTGAGCATCTGGAAAATGAATGAATGAATGTTTGTTTATTTCCTTTGTCAATGCACTTTATTTCTTTTTATTCAGTTTATCTGTAAAGTGTGTACCTATAGGAAGACATTTTAAATTTGTCTTAAATTTAATGGTTTTTTTTTGTTTTTTAAAAAATATTTTTATTATAATATACTATATGAATTTAACTTACCTTTTGCTCTTAATTATCCATTGTATATGATTTGATATTACTTTTTTGTTTTTGTAGTTTTTAATCAATACAATTTTTCCATAAACTTGTTTGGAGTTGGACATCACATTTCTCTGCGTGTGTTTCTCTGTTTTGAGTTCACAAATAGCAACTCTTACTCAGAGCCATGTTACAATAAGGAAAAGAAAAGATAAAAGTGAGCGCAGACGCTCGGAATATTGTCAGGTTGTAATCCCGCGTAAGAGTTCGCAGCGGGAACCTTTTGTCGCGTCGCCGACAAAAGACGCCTGTGTTGTCTGGCCAACTTCCTGCCTGGAAATTGTCTTCCTTCCAACTCCTTTAAGAAAATAAAGCTTCTCATCCTGGCAGGAGGAGGGCGGAGTCAAGCCTCCACCAACACACACAGGTGCTCAACGTGTGTGAGTTCGTTAATCAGCTCGTTAAATTGGAGCTGGTGGAAAGGTCAACGCTGGGATTTTTAAATTTAAACACAAGCGTAAAATGGCAGCCACCCGAGGAGAAAGACTTTGGGGGGTGCGAGGGGGCAGAGGTGAGAATTTTTAATCATGTTTTGCAAAAAAAAGTTAAATTGGACAAAACTTTAGAAAGAACCAAGGGGCCGTTTACACGTTGACGCTGGGAAAGATGTCAGCGTTTAACAATCAAAACCAAAATCTTAATCCTGCCTTGTTCGAAATCCTAATCCATGCTTAAAACCCACCTAAACCCAAATGCTTTCATTTGTTAAAATGTGATTCATCGAGTTAAATCAATTACAGCGCTTTTAATTAGTTAAATTATCTTCAAATTTTTTTTATTTTTATTTTTTTTTAATTAAAGAAACACAAACAACAGCAAGAAATATATTGAATGCCTACACTAACTATGAATGTGTTGGTGCTATCGTCAGCTATATGTATTTCCGGTTGACACCATGTGGGGGGGCTGTTGACCAGAGAAAGAAGGGGATGAGGGTGGGGCAGTTTATAAGATATGTGATTGGGAGTGGTAGAGTGTACACAAATCAGCTCTGTGATCTAGAACCTTGTAATCGTGTGAATCCCTTGTGAGTGTAAACCCATTGGTAGCCGAACCAATGCCGCCCCATCGCCAATCCCGGCACTGGCACCCCCTGCCGGAGCCTGCCCAATCACATCCAGCTGCACACGAGCCCTACCAAACATGGGACAGCCACGCAGACGAGAGGAGCTGCCACGCGAGTACCACCCCAGGGCCACGGCCCCACCCAGCCAGCCCTGGGTTTGGGGACCCATTGTAACTAGGGTTGTTCCGATCATGTTTTTTTGCTCCCGATCCGATCCCGATCATTTTAGTTTGAGTATCTGCCGATCCCGATATTTCCCGATCGGATTGCTTTTTTTTTTTTTTTGCTCCCGATTCAATTCCAATCATTCCCGATAATTTTTCCCGATCATATACATTTTGGCAATGCATTAAGAAAAAAATGAATAAAACTCAAACGAATATATACATTCAACATACAGTACATAAGTACTGTATTTGTTTATTATGACAATAAATCCTCAAGATGGCACTTACAGTATTAATTCTTTCTGTGAGAGGGATCCACGGATAGAAAGACTTGACTTTGTTTATTGTGACTAAATATTGCCATCTAGTGTATTTGTTGAGCTTTCAGTAAATGATACTGTAGCCATGCCCCAATGCATGATGGGAAGTGGAACCATGACTGTGCGTAGTGCTATCAATTGATATATCTTCTGTGCGTTGGGAAATAAATTAAGGTGTTAAGAAAAAGATCATTTGCTACCTTTCTTCCCCACCTTGCTTCCCATGAAATTTCTAATCGTAGGGAGAGGGATTGTAAGGCTTTAGCCGATTAAAAAAAGGCTCCAAAGGCTGCCAAAATTCACTCTACTCATTTTACACTGCCTTTTATCTCTCTATATAGGTAAAACGCCGCCATTACAGATTGAGCATGACAATGCGTGGGTGGGTCGTGCAGCGCATGCATTAATTGCATTAAATATTTTAACGTGATACATTTTTTAAAAAATGTATTACCGCTGTTATCGGGCTAAATTTGATAACCCTACTTTAAGCCCAAACTAAAGACTCTGGATGAGTGTAACATATTATGTTTGTAACGTTAAATACAATTAGAAAACGATTACATTAAAAAATATATATATATATATTTAAAAAAGGCATGGCCGATAATTTTTTGCCGATTCCGATACTTTGAAAATGACGTGATCGGACCCGATCGATCGGGATGCTGATCGGGACATCTCTAATCGTAATCCCACTGGGATCCAGGGTGGTCCCCCGGGCCACCTGCGCTGCCATCAACCTGCCTTTAGGGATTGGGAGAGGGGACACACCTCCACCCCTGTCCACCCACCTGGCCCACGGGCCACAGCCGCGGACCCCAACCGGCACGGCACGCCGCGGGACAACCTACGGCCCACCAAGCCCAGGGTAATTCAGCTTCCTGATTGATTTTTTTTTGTCAAAAGACTTACAAATACTGCTATTCAATTGGCTGCCATCGTAGGTGCCAAACATCCAATCCATTTAAAGTGGAAGGGTTGGCGGGGAATGGATCCTCCTGCTTCAAATGGACGTCTACCAAGAATAAATGCATTTAAACTCAGCTTCCTGATTGTTTTTTTTCTGTCAAGACCTGCAAATACAACATTCTAATTGGCTGTCGTTGACTGCGCAAGACGCCCAATCCATTTGAAGTGGGAGGTTTGACAGGATGTGAGCCTAGTCTTTCAACAGTCACATAGCCTTTTTCGATGCCTTTCTGCCCTCCTCAACTCTGCTTCTTTTCCTGCCGGCCGGCCGCTCCAAGGCCTTGTTCTTCCTCGCTTCTGAAGTAACATCCTTGGAGAAGTTCGCACCAAAACAGTTGAAGAGGGACCGCCAGGAAATCCAGCAGGTGCTCTTGTGCTTCCTGCACATCGGGGAGTCCTACAGCGACATTCCGAAGGACGCCATATGGGCCATGGAGAGATATGGCCGCTTGAGGACCGCCCGGTCCATCTCCAGGTCTCCCTTGTCCCCTGGAACATCTCCAGGATGTCAGCCCTGTGTGTCCCTGTGTTCCTCCTGCAAATACGCCATTCCAATTGGCTGTCATTGACAAATATAGACATCAAATCCATTTGAAGTAGTAGGGTTGGCGGTGAATGAACCCTCCCTCTACAAATGGATTGGACATCTATTTGATCAAGCGTCCTGGTTGTTTTTTTTTTGTTAAAGGGCATGTGACACGAAAAAGCATGTTTATTTCATAATACACGCTGTATTTTATGTTCCTGAATGATATGGACCTCTTGGATGTGTGTGGAAGCAATCGCTATATTTGTTAAGTTTTTCTAATCCCGTGCCATGAAAATGAGCGACTTCCGACTTCAGCATTGAGGAGGAGGGTGCTCTGACATGTACGGTTGAAGGCGTCCTCTTCACTCTACAGCTGTACTGTTGTGTATGGGGTCCCGCGGCATGCCGTGCCGGTTGGGGTCTGCGGCTGTAGCCTGTGGGCCGGGTGGGCGGACAGGGGTGGAGGTGGGCGTGGGGTTGGTGGTGTGTCCCCTCTTCCCATCCCTAAAGGCAGGTTGATGGCGGCGCAGGTGGCCCAGGGGACCACCCTGGATCCCGGGGGGGTTACGATGGCTTCTTTGCTGGGCTGCAGGAGGAGAGATGGGAAGCGCTGGCTCCCCCAAACCCAGGGCTGGCTGGGTGGCCCTGGGGTGGTACTCGCGTGGCATCTCTGCCCATCTGCGTGGCTGTCCCGTGTTTGGTAGGGCTCGCACGTGGCTGGATGTGATTGGGCAGGCTCGAGTGGGGGGGTCCCAGTGCCGGGATTGGCGATGGGGCAGCATAGGTTCGGCTGTGTACACTCTACCACTCCCAATCAGTTATCTTATAGACTGCCCCACCCCCATCTTTCCCTGGTCAACATGCCCCCCACATGGCGTGTGCGCCTTTTTGGAGTTTCAAAAGGTTCCCATTCACCGTGGATACTAGCCAAAACAAGCCCTACTACTGTGGGACCACTGAACTTACGAGGAAGTGAGTAAACATCTTGTTTTGTATTATGTCAAATACGAATACAGCGATTCCAAAGTAAACACTACAAACTTTCTGTAAATAAAGGACGACTTATGTTTGGTCATTGATAGGCATGTAAAAAGCTCTCCTCGTGCACATTAGCAGCACGTTAGCTGCACAACAACTGCAGCCGCCCTCCTCCGGGAAACGAACTGTAAATTGCTCTCTGCCGGGTGGTTTGCCGTTCCGCAAAGACAATCGACAACCCAGTCATGATGTCAAATAATCCGGGCTAGTTATGTGTGATTTTCCGCATTGAAGACTTCACTCAGTTCAGGTTAGCATGTCGGCTAGCTGTCACGCCTCTTGGTTTGTTTACATTCTCCGAAGCCGGGGAAGGGAAATGACATATGTTCAATTTAGGTGTCATAAAATATCGTCCGGGAGGTGCGACAGTAAAGGTGAAGTCGACAGTTTTGACCATTATGGAGTCATTTTGCCATGTCGTCCTGAATAAGTGCATTTTTATGATTTCATATTCCATTTAGCACAAGACTGTTGTTTGTCATGACCATGCCATTTTATTTAGCAATTGGGGAAAATACTTGGATAAAAAGAATATCCTGTAGAAATATTGAAGTAAAGAGACAGAAACAATCACATTTTGCAGCTCTCTTCGTCGCGTTTTCCTTGTTGTGAATAATTCCCACTCAATGGGCTGCATACTAAATCAGATGAAATCATGACTCTGCTGACGTCATCCACCTGTTGGGGACGTTAGAGCCCTATAATGGTAGACGTGGCTAACCGCAGATTAAAAGACTAATTTCTCGTCATCTGCGCGTTGCTAAATTGTTGTATATAGTCGAATCTTCTCAAAATACGATTCTAAGTCACATAATAATGCTATTTAAGACTTTTTTTTTTCCCTGTCGTATGCTCCTTAAGACCTGCAAAAACGGTATTGCAATTGGCTGGTATTGACAGCTCCAATGTATTTGATGTTGATTCGCCCTTCCCGGTCAAAGTGAATTGGACATCTATCGCCGTCAACCGCACTAAAACTGCAGCATCCCAGTGACTTATTGCCACCGTCGTCAACGAGTTCCATATAAACGCCGTTAAACGCGACGATGAAATCCGCAAACGCGTCAGAGTTGATTTGACGTCGCGTCGCCGTCGGGTCTGATCTGCGTCGCCCCCGTCAGCGGCGTTCCGTGTCAACGCCTCGCCTCGGCTCGCCCTCATCTCGCCGGCTAATGGGCCTGTCGGTGAGGTCAGCGCACGTGACGGCGGCGGCTAACGAGCTGACAACAGAGGGGTGAGCCCCCCGATAAGGAAGTCGTAGCGCAAGCTGAGGGATGATTAAAACACTTTAGGTTAATGTTGACACCGCTAGGTCAATAACAATTATTAAAACCAAAAAATACATATAAAATAAATTTTAAAAAATCTGTAGAAACTGCCTAAGGACTATTTGCTTTCCCCTGGTTCATTTCCTGTAGATTTCTTGTCACTTCCTATTAATTTTGGGGCATTTTCAGATTTCAGAAACATGAACGCTCACAGCCAGCCAACTCCCTTAGGCTGGATTAATCTGTTTTTTATTGATACAGGGATGTCCCGATTGCATACTTTTGAGTCAGATTCCAAGTCACTTGATTTTGAGAATCTGCCGATACCGAGTCCCGATCCCATACTGAAAAAACAGTTTTTGTTTTTTCTGGCTTTGACCCTTAGATGCACAAGTCACTGGACCCTACACTCTTCCATAAGTGGGTCGAAAATGACCGATATTAAAATCAATGTGTTTTTATGCCATTTTTGTGAAGAATAATCACTTGTATATTATTTAGTATTATATTTAGGGACACACAAGAATGATTTCATGCTTGAAATATCTTTATGATTCAGTTAACATTGTTTGAAAAAAATACAGTGCCTTGCAAAAGTATTCGGCCCCCTTGAATCTTGCAACCTTTCGCCACATTTCAGGCTTCAAACATAAAGATATGAAATTTATTTTTTTTGTCAAGAATCAACAACAAGTGGGACACAATTGTGAAGTGGAACAACATTTATTGGATAATTTAAACTTTTTTAACAAATAAAAAACTGAAAAGTGGGGCGTGCTATATTATTCGGCCCCTTTACTTTCAGTGCAGCAAACTCACTCCAGAAGTTCAGTGAGGATCTCTGAATGATCCAATGTTGTCCTAAATGACCGATGATGATAAATAGAATCCACCTGTGTGTAATCAAGTCTCCGTATAAATGCACTTGCTCTGTGATAGTCTCAGGGTTCTGTTTAAAGTGCAGAGAGCATTATGAAAACCAAGGAACACACCAGGAAGGTCCGAGATACTGTTGTGGAGAAGTTTAAAGCCGGATTTGGATACAAAAAGATTTCCCAAGCTTTAAACATCTCAAGGAGCACTGTGCAAGCCATCATATTGAAATGGAAGGAGCATCAGACCACTGCAAATCTACCAAGACCCGGCCGTCCTTCCAAACTTTCTTCTCAAACAAGGAGAAAACTGATCAGAGATGCAGCCAAGAGGCCCATGATCACTCTGGATGAACTGCAGAGATCTACAGCTGAGGTGGGAGAGTCTGTCCATAGGACAACAATCAGTCGTACACTGCACAAATCTGGCCTTTATGGAAGAGTGGCAAGAAGAAAGCCATTTCTCAAAGATATCCATAAAAAGTCTCGTTTAATGTTTGCCACAAGCCACCTGGGAGACACACCAAACATGTGGAAGAAGGTGCTCTGGTCAGATGAAAGCAAAATTGAACTTTTTGACCACAATACAAAACGATATGTTTGGCGTAAAAGCAACACAGCTCATCACCCAGGAACTCACCATCCCCACTGTCAGACATGGTGGTGGCAGCAGCATGGTTTTGGCCTGCTTTTCTTCAGCAGGGACAGGGAAGATGGTTAAAATTGACGGGAAGATGGATGCAGCCAAATACAGGAACATTCTGGAAGAAAAGCTGTTGATATCTGCACAAGACCTGAGGCTGGGACGGAGATTTATCTTCCAACAGGACAATGATCCAAAACATAAAGCCAAATCTACAATGGAATGGTTAAAAATAAACGTATCCAGGTGTTAGAATGGCCAAGTCAAAGTCCAGACCTGAATCCAATCGAGAATCTGTGGAAAGAGCTGAAGACTGCTGTTCACAAACACTCTCCATCCAACCTCACTGAGCTGGAGCTGTTTTGCAAGGAAGAATGGGCAAGAATGTCAGTCTCTCGATGTGCAAAACTGATAGAAACATACCCCAAGCGACTTGCAGCTGTAATTGGAGCAAAAGGTGGCGCTACAAAGTATTAACGCAAGGGGGCCGAATAATATTGCGCGCCCCACTTTTCAGTTTTTTATTTGTTAAAAAAGTTGAAATTATCCAATAAATGTTGTTCCACTTCACGATTGTGTCCCACTTGTTGTTGATTCTTGACAAAAAATTTAAATTTTATATCTTTATGTTTGAAGCCTGAAATGTTGCAAGGTTCAAGGGGGCCGAATACTTTTGCAAGGCACTGTAAATAATAAATTAAAAAAAACAACTGAACAGCAATAGACTTCAACCTTCCTTGTATTTTGTCATCAATGATGAAGAGCTCCCATGCATCTTTTTGGTGAGACAGCGGTGCTAAGCCCTTGTGGAGGCACTGACCAATTTCTGAGGATATTGTGGCTCCGTGTTCTGCCCTGGGTGGGAGGTACCATTAATTCTCACTAGTAAGAGCCCTACCAACTCAATCTGTTGGCAATGATTTGGACACTTTTTTCTTCAGAGGACACAAAAGTGGAATCTTATGAGTCAAATTGATCCTGTTCAGTAGGATTTCCAGGTGGACAACTGCCACCTGGACAATAGCCTGGGTCCTCATCAACAGAAATTTCAGAACACTTGATTTCAACATCTGTAGGACCATTTCAGCTGTAAATCTAGCAGCTATGATATTTTGGATAAGGAAACATAAGAGTAGTGTTTTCAATATATCGTTGAAATTCGCCCCCCCGGCCCAGACGCACCCGGGAACAGCACCAGCCAAAACAAGTGCCGCTCGGCTGACACTGCTCCGCATGCGCCCACCAGGAAGGCCGAATCTCGCGCGTCCTCTTATTTTAACCCTTTGTATTGACTCCATGTTTTAAAAGCTTGAAGAACACACCGAAAACAGGTTGACAATTTATTCGTCGACAATGGAAAAAACAAGGCAAAAACAGACGACGGAGGGACAATTCTGGATCCAAAACAAGGCTACATGTTTCCGAGCAGCAAAAATCTGTGTTATCTCAGTGTCCAGTCTTTTTAAAGTCTTTGCTAAAGCGGGCCGTGTCCAAGGTTAGGTTAGGTGTGTCTGGGCGTTGCTTTTGGGTCTTCCCCTCTGTGGCCGGTTTTGGGCGGCTTAGGTTCGTGCGCGGATTGGGACGCCCGCTATCAACTTTGCTGTCCGGGCTGGTTGTACTTGTTTTAGGACTAAGCGCTTTGTCCTTGGAGTTTGCTGGGAGAGCTGATTGCAAGAGTTGGTGCGTCAATCTTGTGATAAGACGGCATTGTGTATCTCTTCTATTTCTTCTCATTAAACTATGGTGTGCTATTTATTTTATATTAGTAGTGTAGTCCTATCGTGAATATGAAAATGATACTATTTCCTGATTAATTATATAATTATATTACGTGTGTTAGAGTAATGCAAACAGTTAGACGGTGCCTACGAGAACCTGTATCATATGTATGTGTTAGACTATTTATGTGTTAGACTAATGCAAACAATTATATGGTGTGTGCGATGACGATATCTCTTCCCCTTCAATATCAATATATAACTGTTTAAATAAATACACACACACTATACAGTAATGTTTGCTAACTTAGGCTAGGTTCATACCGCAGGTGTTGATGCACGAATCAGATTTTTTCGTGTTTTTCCGACTCGACTGAACCGGAAAAGTCGCATAAAAGTGGACCATTTCAAATGCGATCCAGGTCACTTTCGTATGTAGTTAAAATCCCATCCGGGCCACATTTTTCCAGAATGTGGCTACGGTCTGAACCTTCAAGTGCCCCAAATTGGAATTCATACAGCAATTACAGCAAAGAGCGAGAGAGACAGGGCGCTACGGTAGCGGTGCAGCTGTGCATTAGCGCCTAGCTTGAATTTTAGGGAAGGAGCGGGCTTGACAACAGTCATAGAAAAAAATAAAATGGGTTGATGATAAGTCTGAGAATGCTCGGTTTTCTCTCTGCTCCAATGCTCCTGCGCAATTGCGCATGCGGGACAGTTTGCTCAGCGCAACCTGGGACTGCGAATTAGAGAGCATATGTGATACTAGAACAGGCTCAATGGACAAACACAGTCTGAACAGGCACACCAAAAAAACAGATATGACAAAAAATCAAAATTGTGCGTTAGGACCTGCGGTATGAACCTAGCCTTAGTTAGCTAGCTAGTTATTAAGTAGGTTAATTTGTTGATAAATGGTAATAATGAGTCATGAAAGACACGCACACAAAATACTATATGGACATAATACTTAGAATACACATATCAGCTCTTGCTGTGTAAAATAATCTTCTTAAGGCATGTCACCTTTTACTTACCTAGTCTGTGTGGTCCACGGTAAATTTATTCCTGACAGCCAAAGTTAATAAGATTAAAAGATTCCCATTGGATTCCATAGAAAATGCATGTGTTGACCCACTTGTGGAAGCTTAGGGTAGTCATGCAAAAATGACAATTTCTTCAAATGTTCAAAAAGTTCATCAAAAATGTGAATGGCATTATATCAAAAACATTTTTTGAGGAATACCTGGAATATGAATTGATAACAATTTTTCAATCTGAAGATATTTCAAGAAAACAGCCTCACCGGGTCATTTTTGACCCACTTATGCATATTTGGGTTAACGCTATCTCTGCCGAGAACAGCCTCTCACTTATATGATAAATGAGTTGCCACAGCACACTTCAGACTGTGTACCAAGCTTAAAGACCAAATGTATTTGTTTATTAATCTGACATGTTTTGGCGAACACTTCCGCCTTTGGACCCTCTGACGAAGGCGGAAGTGTTCGCCGAAACATGTCAGGTAAATAAACCACCTGCTATTGCCTGGAAAATAAATGTTTTGACAAATCCCCGATCATGTTGTGGAATGAACAAGAGAAGCTAGCGATGTTAGCTTTCGGCTCAGAGCAAACCCCAATCGATGCTATTCATATCAGCGATAAGTAGAGATGTCCTGATCACGTCATTTTCAAAGTATCGGAATCGGCAAAAAAATATTGGCCATGCCTTTTTTTAATATACTGTATATATATATTTTTTAATTAAATCGTTTTCTAATTGTATTTAACGTTACAGACATATTATGTTACACTCATCCAGTCTTTAATTTAGGCTTAAGGTAGTGTTATCAAACTTATCCCATAAACGGCGGTAATTAATTTTTTAAAAAATGTATCACGTTAAAATATTTAACGCAATTAATGCATGCACTGTACGACCCACTCACGCATTGTCGCGCTCAGACTGTAATGGCGTCGTTTCACCTAAATAAAGAGACAAACGGCAGCGTAAAATGAGTAGAGTGAATTTTGGCAGCCTTTGGAGCCTTTTTTTAATTGGCTAAAGCCTTACAATCCCTCTCCCTATGATTAGAAATATCATGGGAAGCAATGTGGGGAAGCAAGGAAGCAATTGATCATTTTCTTAACACCCTATGTTATTTCCCAACACAGAGAAGATATATCAATTGGTAGCACTACGCACAGTCATGGTTCCACTTCCCATCATGCATTTGGGCATGACTACAGTATCATTTACTGAAAGCTCAACAAATACACTAGATGGCAATATTTAGTCACAATATACAAAGTCTATCTGTGGATCCCTCTCACAGAAAGAATGTTAATAATGTAAATGCCATCTTGAGGATTTATTGTCATAATAAACAAATACAGTACTTATGAACTGTATGTTGAATGTATATATTCGTCCGAGTTTTATTCATTTTTTTCTTAATGCATTGCCAAAATGTATATGAAAAATTATCGGGAATGATTGGAATTGAATCGGGTGCAAAAAAAAAAAGCAATCGGTTCGGGAAATATCGGGATCGGCAGATACTCACACTAAAACGATCGGGATCAGATCGGGAGCAAAAAAACATGATCGGAACAACCCTAGCGATAAGTAATAATGGCAGTTTGGGCGAACACTTCCGCCTTCGGACCCTCTGACAAAGGCGGAAGTGTTCGCCGAAACATGTCAGGTAAATAAACCACCTACTACTGCCTGGAAAATAAAAATTTTGATGAATCCCCGATCATGTTGTGGAATTAACAGTAGAAGCTAGCGACGTAAGTAGTGCTGCAACGATTAATCGATTAACTCGAGTATTCGATTAGAAAAAAGTTTTCGAATAAAATTTTGTTGCCTCGAGTATTCATTTAATTAAAGTGGAGTTGTAATGTTTTCTTTTGAAAGTGTTTACATTTAGTTTATTGATTAGGGTGGATACATTGCCCTCTGGTCTGCCTCATTTCACATGGCTGAATCCAACTGCTCCCTGTACAGACCAACTTAAGTTTTTCTATGGGCTGTTGTTTTTAATGCATTCGTAATTTAGTTTATATTTAGCTGTTTTTTGGGGGGATATGAGTCTGAACCATTTGTTAAGAGCTTTGGGAAAAAAAGTTAGCATTTTATAGCATTTAAGCTAGCGGACTTTTGCCATGTAAGTTAGCCAATTGTTCTTTTGTTGTACATAGACCCTCATTTATTTATTTTTCATACCGTTTCAGGCTCAGCTCAGATATTTTAATTTTTCATGTTCCTTTTCTGATTCATCGATTAATCGACTACTAAAATAATCGATAGCTGCAGCCCTAGACGTAAGCTTTCAGCTCGAGGCAAACCCCAATCGATGCTATCTATATCAGAGATGAGTAATAATGGCAGTTTCGGCGAACACTTCCGCCTTCGGACCCTCAGACAAAGGCGAAAATGTTCGCCGAAACATGTCAGGTAAATAAACCACCTACTATTGCCTGGGAAATACAGAAAAGTTTTGACGAATTTATAAAGTGTTGGCAAAATGAACTCAATACAACTATGTTCGGGGATTGCCTCGAGTTAGCTTTCCGCTAACGTCGCTAGCTTCCACTGTTCATTCCATAACACGATCGGGGTTCTGCCTGGAGTTAGCTTTCTGCAAACGTCGCTACCTTCTACTGTTCATTCCAAAACAGTTGGCAGCTCTGCTTTGGCAAAGTCATCAGTTATCTATCCAAAAACCACACTTACTCTTTTGCAAATCCTTGATCATAAGTAGACCGGTTGAGGAAGCAGGCATCTTCGAAGTGTTTGTAGCAGAGAACACAACTCGATGATGGCGTGTAATTGCTTCATGCGAACGAAAGATGTCCATTTATGTGCCCTGCTATCCTTTGCCCACTCATACATAATTTAAAGCATTTATTTACAAATCATGGTGGAAAATAGGTATTTGGTCAATACGAAAAGTTCATCTCAATACTTTGTTATGTACCCTTTGTTGGCGATAACGTATTCTGTAACTCTTCACAAGCTTTTCACACACTGGTACTGGTATTTTGGTCCATTCCTCCATGCAGATCTCCTCTTGAGCAGTGATGTTTTGGGGCTGTTGTTGGGCAACACGGACTTTCAACTGCCTCTGCAGATTTTCATTGGGGTTGAGACCTGGAGACTGGCTAGGCCATTCCAGGACCTTAAAATGCTTCTTGCGAAGCCACTCCTTTGTTGCCTTGGCCGTGTGTTTGGGATCATTGTCATGCTGAAAGACCCAGCCACGTCTCATCTTCAATGCCCTTGCTGATGGAAGGAGATTTTCACTCAAAATCTCTCGATACATGGCCCCATTCATGCTTTCTATTACACAGATAAGTCGTCCTGGTCCCTTTGCAGAAAAACACTCCCAAAGCATGATGTTTCCACCCTCATGCTTCACAGTGGGTATGGTGCAATTCAGTATTATTTTTCCTCCAAACACGAGAACCTGTGTTTCTACCAAAAAGTTCTATTTTGGTTTCATCTGACCATAACATATTCTCCCGGTCCTCTTCTGGATCATCCAAATGCTCTTTAGCGGACCGCAGACGGGCCTGGATGTGTACTTTTACTTTTTACTTATATATATATATATATATATATATATATATATATATATATATATATATATATATATATATATATATATATATATATATATATATATGCAAATAAAAATGATAATAATAATAATATAATCAATTACTTTGCATTTATGTTTTCTAATTTGTATCATAAATGATACATTAAGCATTGCATGCAGTTCTCGTGGTGAAAGAAAAATAACTAAGTGAGATTGAACACTATAAGGTATTTTACTGCAATGAGGTCTAGAAATGCTTGTATCAAATTTGATACATTTGGCAATGTAGGGTTAAAAAATTTAATAATGATTAATAACTTTGAAATTATATATGTACAGTGGTATGAAAAACTGTTTGAATCTTTTGGAATTTCTCACATTTTTGCATAAAATCACCATTTAATTTGATCTGAACTTTGTCAAAATCACACAGATGAAAAAACAGTGTTTGCTTTAACTAAAACCACCCAAACATTTATAGGTTTTCATATTTTAATGACGATCACATGCAAACAACCAAAGAAACACGTAAGAAGCATTTTAAGGTCCTGGAGTGGCCTAGCCAGTCTCCAGATCTCAACCCCATAGAAAATCTGTGGAGGGAGTTGAAAGTCCATGTTGCCAAACGACAGCCCCAAAACATTATTGCTCCAGAGGAGATCTGCATGGAGGAATGGGCCAAAATACCAGCAACAGTGTGTGAAAAGCTTGTGAAGAGTTACAGAAAACATTTGGCCTCCGTTATTGCCAACAAAGGGTACATAACAAAGTATTGAGATGAACTTTTCGTATTGACCAAATACTTATTTTCCACCATGATTTGCAAATAAATTCTTTAAAAATCAAACAATGTGATTTCCATTTTTTTCCCCACATTCTGTCTCTCATGGTTGAGGTTTACCCACGTTGACAATTACAGGCTTCTCTAATATTTTCAAGTGGAAGAACTTGCACAATTTGTGGTTGACTAAATACTTATTTGCCCCACTCTAGTTTAGGAATTTAATTGTGGCTCATTTGCACATTACAAATAGAAATCTGAGGACACTAAATTGACAAAAACGTGAAATTTTGTGCATGTGTAATAATTGAGGTTCACACCAGATTGCACCCTTATATCGATTTCTTAATGGTGTCTTTCTTGATTTTCATGGGATGTGTTGAATTGCGCCATACAAATAAATTTGCCTTGCCTTTTGTCATGTCGGACATGAACCCACTTCCAGTGTGTATTTGTGTGTGTATTTAGGTGAGCCAATCAGGGCAGGACTTCTCACATCTTTGTGTGGCGTCTTGTACAGCTCGCCTTTATTTAGTCATGCCGTCTGCTTCCATTGTGAGCGGCTTGTATTCCCGACGTCGCGCTGGCACACACCTGGGATAGAAAGCTATCTGGATGCGCAGCCCAGCCTTTTCCGAGTGCGGCATTGTTTGGCGACAAAGGCGAGCGCCGTGTTTCCATGCGTACCCCAAAAGACACAATCAAGATGTTCATGTCCACAAATCCATACATTCTTCTTCTACTGACTCAGCTCGGGGAAAAAAAAAAAGTTGAATTGTTGTCATTTTGGCATGCATTTGATTAGAGGAAATGGTTTTGTCGCGGCTTTGTTCACAAGTGAAGTCATCGATAAATGGCGGAGCTGACTCACGCTTATCCTCACGAGGGTCGCAGGGAGCCTATCCCAGCCAACTATCACTCAAAAAAATGGGGTGTTGAACTGACATAAAAAAATTATGGAAAGAATTTGCACCTGATAATATTGGTTTCTTTCAGCATTTAGCAATTGAGTCCTTTTAACATAAAGCACACATGTCTAGCCAATATTAGGCACTCATGTTGCGCGAACATAAAGCACTCTTGTTGAGCCAACATAAGGCACTCATGTTCACCCCAAAATACATGTTGAACCGACATTAAAGAAATACATAATTTGCAACTGATTAAATTGCTTTCCCTCAGTATTTAGCAATGGTGTTCTTTTAACATAAAGCACACATGTTGAGTCAACATAGGGCAGAACTAGGGCTGTCAAATTTATCGCATTAACGGGCGGTAATTAGTTTTTTAAATTAATCACGTTAAAATATTTAACGGATGCATGGAACGACCCACCCTCACATTGTTGTAAACAGACTACAATAGCCACGTTCTACGTATATACAGAGCTAAGAGGCACTGACAGGTGAGTGGAGTGGATACAGGTATTTATTTGGACCGTGCTTTTAAGTGCGTACACTACAACTTTGACATCTGTTCCACAACAATTATATTATATTTGAGGCGAGCAACGTGGGGAAGAATGACAGGAGTTGATCTTTTTCTTAACACCCTGCATTGAACACAACACAGAGAAGATATATTATTTGCGGCCGCCACACACAGTCATGGTTACCCACTTCCGATCATGCATTTGGGCAGAACAGTTTTGTCACTAAATTATCATTTACTGAAAGCTCAACACATACACTAGATGGCAATATTTAGTCACAATCTACAAACTCCCATTTATCCAGAAAGAATGTTAATAATGTTAATGCAGTCATGTGGATTTATTGTTATAATAAACAAATACAGTACCTATGTACAGTATGTTGAATGTATATATCCGTCTTGTCTTATGTTTCCATTCCAACAATAATTTACAGAAAAATATGGCATATTTTAGAGATGGTTTGAATTGCGATTAACTACGATGAATTCATTTCTAAGCTGTGATTACTCGATTAAAATTTTTAATGTTTTGACAGCCCTCATTTTAACGTAAATGGCCGTCAATGGCATCAATTTATATATGCCTCAATGGAATCCAGTACATTGGCATCAATAGTAGCGACATTCATGATAGTCAATGGCATGGACCTAGATAGCTGTCAGTGGTATTGACTTACTTAGGCGCCACTTCAATGTCAATGGGCTGTAATGGTAAGTGGTCAAAAAACACAACCACCTATGTTTTCCTGTCATTGAAAATGAAGGGAAAATGTTTGCGATTAAAAATGAATGGAATTCCAGTCATTTTGATATTCAAACGGTGACAGTCGGTCAAACGGTTTGGATTCTCCACTGCGCCGAAAAAATGTGGGGCCTTTGCCTTTCAAAGTCCCATCTAATAACAAATCTCTTTTCACATACAAAATAATAATTCAATGGTGACGGTACCAATGAGGTGTCCCTTACTTTTTCAGGGAATTGGCAATCCTACTTTCAAATCTCGTGAGAAATCACGAGACTATTGCAATTAGTTGGAAAGACACATTAACATTATGTTGCATCAACAATCTAATCAAGCTCCTCATTCACTGTTCATGTTTATGTAGAGACTGCATGATTCAATCATGCTCACCTTGGAAACATGGTGGTTTCTTGCTGAAAATGCACACTGTCTTTGAGTAAACTTTACAACCTGCCTGATTCATTTTTTTGAGTGATATATGGGCAGTAGGCGGGGTACACCCTGAATAGGTTGCCAGTTAACCGGAGAGCACAAGGAGACAAACAACCATTCACGTACACACTAGGGACAATTTAGAGTGTTGCATGTTTTTGGGATGTGGGTGGACACCGGAATACCTGGAGAAAACCCACGGAGAGAACATGCAAACTCCTCACAGGAAGGCCGGATCACGGGATTGAACCCTTGATCTCAGAACTGTGAGCCGGACGGACTAACCACTCTACCACTGTGCTACTTGAAAAGTAACTCCCTATTTCAAAATACTTATAATTAGGGCTGTCAAAATTATCGCGTTAACAGGCGTTAAGTAATTTTTTAAATTAATCACGTTAAAATATTTGACGCAATTAACGCACATGCACCGCTCAAACAGATTAAAATGCCAGCAGTGTAATGTCCGCTCGTTACTTGTTTTTTTGGTGTTTGGCGCCCTCTGCTGGCGCTTGGATCCAAATGATTTTATGGGTTTAAGCACAATGAGTGAGCATGGTGTAATTATTGACATCAACAATGGCAAGCTACTAGTTTATTTTTTGATTGAAAATTTTACAAATTTTAATAAAACGAAAACATTAAGAGGGGTTTTAATATTAAATTTCTATAACTTGTGCTAAAATTTATCTTTTAAGAACTACAAGACTTTCTATCCATGGATCACTTTAAAGCGGAAATATGAAGTAAGGTTGGCCAACCATGTTTTTGAATAATATCAATGGCTAAACAATTATAAGCATATTTCCGTTTTTTTTTTTTTTTAACGCAACCCTTCCAGATTCTTTGTTTAACCCATAGCAACGCCCTTGACAACGAAAATGCTTTTCTTCGGCAATCTTCGGAAATGACGTCACACCTAGAAGTGCGAGGGAAGTCCGCCATAGAACAGTATTGTTTGTTGCATTGTTTCTCGGTAAGATGCCACGGCGGTGTTGGCGATGTTTTGTTCTCACTCTAACGAAAAGTTGTTTGAGTGGCCAAAGGATAGCAGGGCATGTAAATGGACATCTGTCAAGTTCAAAAACAGACCCTTAGGCAGACATTTGTAAAATTACCCAAAAATAAGGAGAGAAGACACTCAGTTTTCTTGGCCAAGGAAAGCAAAGAGGGACTAGACAGAGGAATGCTAGATTACGCTGTATAGTCACCAAAATTGATCTAAGGAAAAAACCCTCTTTGCTCTTTTTGTTAGGGGTTTGTCCTAACACAGAAGGGTGCCGCCCTGAAGGGAAGGGGAAAGCAAGCTGGAGAAACCCATGTGATTTTGGTTGGCTATGTGTGAGCATGTAGGTGGAACTAACTAAATACACGTGTGTAAGCAAAGGCACAGGTAAAAAATGGTCAGAATGACCCAGACACTTTAGTTATGCAACACTGCGACCATGGAAGATGTCCTCGAATGGAAAATTGTCCTCGAAGGTCGAGACCAAAGTCCGGACGCCAGGTGCTGAAGATGTCCCGGAAGGTTTAGTTATGCAATGATGCGGCCATGAAGCAAGGCAGTTGTCATCCCGACCCTCTTTACTCTTTGTAACACTTAAACATTATACTACAACCTAGTATAGCAAGCAATAATCATTTACAGGTTGTATCAATAAGAAAAAAATAATATGGCAATATGTATTATGTATGTATGAGCTATATATAAGCACAAGCAAATATTTAATCAATCAAGCAAATATTCAATCAATCAACCCTCGATAATTACCTCAACAACATCTTTCGTTCTCATGAAGCGAATGAATTTCACGCCATCATCGAGTAGTGTTCTCTGCTACAAACACTTTGAAGATGCCTGCTTCCTTAACCGGTCTGCTTACGATCAAGGATTTGCCAAAAAGTACAGTAAGTGTGATTTTTGGATAGATGACATGACTTTTTCAAAGCAGAGCTGCCAACTGTTGTGGAATGTACAGTAGAAGCTAGCGACGTTAGCGAAAAGCCAACTCGTGCCAATTCCGATCATAGTTGTTGTTGTGTTCGCTAGGTTAAGCGTGTTTAAATTGTGCGTCATCGACGATCTTGTCCGAAAGGGTTAATCCACTGTCAATCGGGAAAGGGGTGTGGATGTGCATATAAGTGGGTCGGCGTCGCGGTAATTCAAGGTCACGTTGCAGTAAGAGACACACACCGCTGGTGAGTTTGTGCACATTTATTTGTATAATGTATTTCCACCGTCATGCTTCAAGCACTGCATTGCATTTGTACGGTTCGGCGTTTCTTTCACGGTGATCGCTTGATAGCCTTCTAGTTTGTGTTTTACGAGAGCCGTTGACAGGTGACAACAACTAGCGTGTTGCTTTTAATGTCTGGCAGTGAATCAGCAAGCGCGCAAGTCACGCAGTGAATCATGGGAAATGTAGTCTCGGGACAACACTGAAGTGGTGCTTTGTAATCTGTTCGCTTGTGTGAAGAAACTACATTTCCTCACGCCATTATATACCACTTCCTGCCGAGAGCCCCGAGCTGTGTTTGTACCGTTAGCTCCATGTGTTAATAAAGAAACAAACGTCGTGTGTTCGATACCTTTGTCAACAAAAAGCTCATAACAAGACACTATGCACGATCCGTTTAAGAGACGCTGGAGTAGAAGGAGGCGAGGAGGAGATCAGCGAGAAGCCAAACTTTGCGGTCGAATGTGGCGGCAGTCCGCTATTATTTTGTTTTTCTTATTGTTGCCACTATAAAGTGGAGAAAGCCATCAACGACTCATCGCCTTCTTTCCCCCCAACGTTTTTGTATTATTATTTTATATGTACGAGAGCTGCCGGATCTGCCAAAATGAACATGAAGTCTGATTATTATTTTTTTTAACAATGTCATCAGATAGACAAAAACATAAAATGATGTGCAAATGCCTGCATCTTCAAATCATGAAAATAATAACAGCCTATATTTTACCAATCTTGTAATCTCGATGGGTCTTGTATCCATTCCATGTCAGGTAGTCTAGGCACATTGTTTGCATCCTGATTAGCGTCTGGCTAATACATGTTAGGTCCAACATAAAATTCCAAGCTCCTCTTCTTCCTCGAACTCTTCAAAAACTTGGATCTCCTCCCTTGCGCTCAATCTATCGCTTATATTGCTGTTTGAATCATTGTTTGAAGGGCTTTGTATGGCGGCCGTATGTATGGAGGTGCCATCGCGTTCCCTGTGTGACGTATCACTTCGGGTTCGTCCCCTTTCAGGCTCGAACTTCAGAAACGCGGTTATTTTGTCAAATATACAACATAAAAATTATTTTTTCATGCTTTATTTGTTGGACAATGTTTAATTACTTTAATTGTGACCCTATTTGGCATGTGAAGAAATTACTTCACATTTCTGCTTTAAAGAAGCCAAGACAGTCTGCACATTTAAGATTAGATTAAAAACGTTCCTATTCGACAAAGCTTATGGTCAGGCTAATTGAAGTCGGAGTAGACTCACAGTTTAGTCTAAGCTGCACTAGAAGCTATAATGCTGGGGGAAGTACAGCCACTGAGTTCTATCTCCTTTTTCTCACTCTACCTACCACTTGTCTTACTTTACTACAGTTAAAAACCTAGGAGTTCTATTTGACCCAGACTTATCGTTTGAAGTTCAAATTAAACAAACCTGCAGAACGGCCTTTTTTCACCCACGCAACATAGCCAAAATTTGAAATATTTTATCTAACAACGATATATCTAGATTGGATTACTGTAACTCCCTACATGCAGCTTGTCCTAAAAGTTCTCTAGAAAGTCTTCAGCTAGTCTAAAACGCAGCAGCAAGACTATTAACAGGAACTAAGAGAAGAGAGCACGTCACTCCTGTGCTCCAGGCCCTTCACTGGCTTCCAGTCGAGTTTAGAATTAAATTTAAAATCCTCCTTCTTACATTTAAGACCATTAATTGGTTGGGGCCATCTTATCTCACCGATGGTCTGGTTCCATACCGCCCCAACAGAACACTCCGCTCTCGGAATGCAGGTCTACTGGTACAGTGGGGAGAACAAGTATTTGATACACTGCCGATTTTGCTGGTTTTCCCACTAGCAAGCCATGTAGAGGTCTGTAATTTGTATCATAACTGTGAGTGACGGAATCTAATACAAAAACCCAGAAAATCACATTGTATAATTTTTAAATAATAAATTTGTATTTAACTGCATGGAATAAGTATTTGATACATTACCAACTAGTAAATATTTCAGCTCTAAGTTCTTTTTTAAGAACCCGTCCTGTTCTCCACTCATTACCGGAAGTAACTGCACCTGTTTGAACTTGTTACCTGTATAAAAGACACCTGTTCACATGTTCAAACAAACAAACTCCAACCTCTCCACAATGGCCAAGACCAAAGAGCTGTGTAAGGACATCAGGGATAAAATAATAGACCTGCACAAGGCTGGGATGGGCTACAGGAAAATAAGGTGAGAAGGTAACAACTGTTGGAGCGATTGTTAGAAAATGGAAGAAGTTCAAGTTGACGGTCAATCTGCCTCGTTCTGGGGCTCCATGCAAGGTCCCACCTCGTCGGGCATCACTGATCATGAGGAAGGTGAGGGATCAGCCCAGAACTACACGGCAGGACCTGGTCAATGACCTGAAGAGAGCTGGAACCACAGTCTCGAAGAAAACCATCGGAAACACATGACGCCGTCATGGATTAAAATCCTGCAGCGGACACAAGGTCCCGCTGCTGAAGCCAGTGCATGTCCAGACACGTTTGAATTTTGCCACTGACCATCTGGATGATCCAGAGGAGCAATGGGAGAAGGTCATGTGGTCTAAACTCGGCTCGTCGTGTTTGGAGGAAAAAGAAGGACGAGTACAACCCCAAGAACACCATCCCAACCGTGAAACATCGAGGAGGAAACATCGTTTTTTGGGGCTGCTTCTCTGCCAAGGGTACAGGACGACTGCACCGTATTGAGGGGAGGATGGATGGGGCTATGTATCGCCAGATCTTGGTTGACAACCTCCTTCCTTCAGTGAGAGCCCTGAAGATGGGTCGTGGCTGGGTCTTCCAGCATGACAACGACCCAAAGCACGCAGCCAAGGCAACTAAAGAGCGGCTCCGTAAAAAGCATCTTAAGGTCCTGGAGTGGCCTAGCCAGTCACCAGATCTGAACCCGATACAAAATCTATGGAGGGAGCTGAAAGTCCGTGTTGCCCGGAAGTAGCCCCGAAACCTGAAGGCTCTGGAGAAGATCTGCATGGAGGAGTGGGCCAAAATTCCTGCTGCAGTGTGTGCAAACCTTGTCAAGGACGACAGGAAACGTTTGGTATCTGTAATAGCAAACAAAGGTTTCTGTACCAAATATTAAGTTCGATTTTTGTGATGTATCAAATACTTATTTCACGCAATTAAATGCAAATTTATTATTTAAAAATCATACAACGTGATTTTCTGGATTTTTGTATTAGATTCCGTCCTTCACAGTTGAAGAGAACTTATGATACAAATTACAGACCTCTACATGCTTTGCAAGTGTGAAAACCGGCAAAATCGGCAGTGTATCAAATACTTGTTCTCCCCACTGTAGTTCCCAGGGTTTCTAAAAGTACTGTCGGAGCTAGAGCCTTTAGCCACCAAGCCCCTGTTTTATGGAATCAGCTTCCAGCTAATATTAAAGAAGCCGAGACAGTCTGCACATTTAAGATTAGATTAAAAACGTTCCTATGCGAGAAAGCTTATGGTCAGGCTAGTTGAAGTCGGAGTAGACTCACAGTTTAGTCTAAGCTGCACCAGAAGCTATAGGCTAATGCTGGGGGAAGTACAGCTACTGAGTTCTATCTCCTTTTTCTCACTCTACCTACCACTTGTCTTACTTTACTTCTATTTTCCAATGTTAATATCTAGTTGTCTAGTCTCTTCATGACTAGTCACCCAGTGTCCCCTTTCCCCCCTCCCCTAACTGTCCGGACCCCTGGCTGGATGGAGGTTGTGAGATGTGCTTGAATGCTTTTGCACAATAACAGTATTAACAGTATTCACAATAACAGTATTTACAATAATTAAAGCAATTATGTGTGTTTAAAACTAGGTGTTATGATTATGTTTTCTCATGTAACAGTTTATTCGCCTGTGTTTTAATGTTTACACAATGAAAAGAGTAAGGTTTCTGTTTTCAGTAAACGTTACCATAATGTTTCATTCTGGTTTCTGTTCTCAGTAAAGAATACCTTAGCAGCTAAACAAAACTCACGTGTGTGCAATAAAAGGCTGCGCTCCTCAGGGGGAGGGCAGAGAGGCTTGTTGTGAGCCACCCGCTCCGCATCAACCTTCCTCCTGACGGCCGTCAGCGTAAAAACGTATCTCCATCTCAAGTCTGATTCTTCCTCCGTCCCTTCCTAGGTCTTTTGTTGTTTTCTTAGTTCAAGTATTAAGTTTAGACCTAACAACGTCCTCGTTGCTACCCCCGTCTCATCTGGCTAGATAGACCTCTTCTTGTTCCTTTACTCCACTGCATCTTTACAGACTGTAACTTCGCCTGCTAATTCCCATTAGCAGTCGTGGTGCTACCTGTCTATCCGTCCTGGGAGTGGATCTCTCCTGACTGTGGTACTCCCCAAGGTTTCTCATTTTCTCCCAAAGACTTTTTCCTTGCCGACATGGAGGGTCTAAGGATGGGGGATGCCCAGGACTTGAACTTTATTTATTAATCTTTGTTGTTTCATTTGCTGTTTCTGATTGTGTATCGTATTGCCTCTGCAAAGCCCTTTCAGACAACCTTGTTGTGATTCAGGGCTATACAAATAAAATTGAATTGAATATTGCTCGTCGAGTGAGCTCTTGCTGAATTTGGGTCCTATTTTCTTTGAGGCTAATGAGCGCTTTAAATATGACGGCTGACATTTTCACATAGTGTGACACCTTGTCACCGCAAATGAAGTCCTTCCGCTCAACTACGTGTACGCGAGCGTACATAGAAAGGTTTTCCCTGGGTTGACGTTTGTGTGAAATCACAGCACAGAAGCAACGTCGCTGCAAAAAACAGGTTCCTTTTTTAATGCTGCAGTAAAAAACAAGGTTATCATAATAATACTAATTATAATAATAATAATAACAACAACATGAATGTTTTCATTGTCAAGTACAACAACATTAAGAGAGAAAAAAAAAAGGACAGCGTGTGTGTGTGCTCTTTACATGCTTCATATTTTACACTTTGTCATTTACACGTCACGGGGGGAAAACGGAGGGTAACCATGGTTACCGTTTATACCCCCAATACACAAAGATAAAGCTGCATTGTGGCCACACGGCCAGTTTTAAAAAAAAATCTTATAAATAATAAGATGACAAGGTCTTTTATTAAATCATAAAAAACAACAAATTTTAAATCTATTTATAATTTTTCAACACATCGCACATTTTTTTTCCATCATATGATTAAATAACACGTATTTAAAAAAAAAAATGTTTTGTGCAAAACAATGTCTTTGTTTACTGTGCACCAGCAGTCATTCTTCATCTTTAAATTAACAAATATAGAAATGATGTATAATTTAGACAGGAATTATTAGTTTGTGGTTTTTTTTCTTTACATATATATATGTACATATTTTACACAGACCTGAAGAAAAATCGGTCCCTGAACAAACAATATTTTTTTTTTACCGGTCTTTTAACAGTGAAGACATAAATGTGACACACGATATGAAATATTGTGAGGGGGGAAAAAATGATTTTTCCGCATTCAGAGAGCTAAAATGTTTGCATTTTAAGTGCTTTCGCTGACCAACACTGAACGCAAACAAACAAAAAAAATAATTTTTACATATTATTATGTATTTATTGTCATAATATCACAATTTTATTTTCCTTCTTTATTCTATGATTTGTCCCCAAAATTTAAATTAACTTATGTAATATAAAGTATACAATGTTTGAAATAAATTGATAAGAAATGCAATTATAATAATAAAAAATATATTTTTAAAAATTAAAAAAATATTTATATATGTAAAAAAAAAATTAATGGTTGTTAAAAAAAAATGTAAATATTATAAACAATAATAATATATAAAACACGAGTGTTGCACAGTTACCGATGTGGCACTAATATGACATCATCGGTTATTGGTGAGTACTAATGCTGCCTTCACATTCTGTGGCAAAGACAATAGCAACTAGCTAATTTGTCCTTACGAGTAAATCCTGTTCATGTGCTTTTGTTGTCGTACCAAAGGAAAAAAAAAATCTTTTTTAAAAACTAGAAACATGGAGCTTTGCTATGATAAATACAGTGGTATGAAAAAGTATCTGAACCTTTTGGAATTTCTCACATTTCTGCCCAAAATCATCAAATGTGATCTGATCTTTGTCAAAATCACACAGATGAAAAAAACAGTGTCTGCTTTAACTAAAACCACACCAACATTTACAGGTTTTCATATTTTTATGGGGTGGTGATGTGGGAAAATATTACATTATGCTTTTGTGATGTATGACTGCTTCTGTGAAATAGATTGTAACAACTTCTATTGTTTTTCACCTTGTTCCCATAGTTAGGAGACGCGCTTGAGAATCTCACGAGATAACTTGTTTTGCACCATAGTATTGTTTTACTACATGCCTGGGTCCTGAAGGGAAAAGATACCGTCATCGCACACACCATATAATTGTTTGCATTAGTCTAACACATTAATCTAACTATTGTTTAAGCAGACTCCACTACATGCTCTTTAACACAGTAAAGTGATTAACCGAGTAATCCGGGGTAATGAGGGGGAGATGAGAAAAATTGTGCAGTTTCTCGTAGGCACCGTCTGTTTGCATTACTCTAACACACGTAATATAATTAATCAGGAAATAGAATCCTTTTCAAATTTACGGGAGGACTGCACTACTAATATAAAATAAATAGCACACCATAGTTTAATGAGAAGAAATAGAAGAGATACACAATGCTGTCTTATCACAGAAACCCAACGCGTGCGTCACGAACAAGATTGACGCACCAACTCTTGCAATCAGCTCTCCCAGCAAACTCCAAGGACAAAGCGCTTAGTCCTAAAACAAGTACAGCCAGCCCGGACAGCAAAGTTGATAGCGGGTGTCCCATCGGCACATGAACCTAAGCCACCCAAAACCGGCCACAGAGGGGAAGACCCAAAAGCAACGCCCAGACACA